>NW_007726243.1:685907-738914 GCF_000696425.1 Galeopterus variegatus
GGGGGGGGGGGGGGGGGGGGGGGGGGGGGGGGGGGCTGAAGAGCTGCAGCCTCAGAATCTGCATTTTTAGGCAGCCTGAGAATCACAGCCTTCTGTAAAAAACCAGGTTTGCTCTATTATCATATTATCAACCATTTTCACTGTACGGTGAATAAATTTCAAATCCTCTTGGAATTCAGATAGGAATACAGTAAAGAGAGAGAGAGAGAGAGAGATGGCTTGGGAACTTGGTGTGGGATCAAGAAAAAAGCGATTAAAAGAGAGATGCTGGAAATCCCAGAGGAGAAAAAAACTTCCCACCACTCTTTTTTTGCCACAATTGGCCTAGATGCCAGCCTTTATTTGTGAAAGGGAAGAGAAACATGATTCAATAGGTAATTTCAAACTGGACCGCAGTATTGCCTCCATCCCCATGTCAATTAGCAAGTCGGGGCAGTTGGTCCAGCGGGCCAGGACCCAGGTTCTCCGATGCTCTAAGACTCACAGGGCACGAACTGGTCCCCCAATCAGAACACCAGTACCTGATAGACTCTGACTACTTCTTGCTGACATGGAGATGGGGAAGTGATTAAGAATGAGTAATGGGGCCCGGCCTGCCCTACCTCACATATGCAGAGTAAGCGATAGACGAATGGGGCATCTAACCAGGAGTGAGTGGTGTGGGCACCACTGCAGGGGAGGGGATGCTGCTGCTTATCTTCTCTGCACACTCCTGGCACCAGGGTCTTTACTGCAAACAAGAGGTGTTTGGGGACAGCAGTGGGGGAAAGAGTGGTCTACCAGCTCAGATATCTCGCCTTTGTAACAGTTGAAGAGACTATTTTCCTTGGAACTCAATGAAAACAGTGAAAAGAAAAACTGAGTGATGGAACCCATACTGTGAAATGAGTTATCCATGATTCACTCAGTCCACAACGAGCTGTAAATAATACAGAGTTAAATCCTTGGCTTACCTCCCGTGCCTCCTATTAGAAAGACTCTGGGCTTCCAAATAGTTGAAGGAGATCCCAAGTCCCTTTTCTCAGCCTCCTTTCAATATTGCCTAAGAATTAGGCTTCCTGGAAGGCTGGTGGCTGTTTGGTAGAAGAGAAGTATCTAGGAATGTATTCAAGAAATGAGTCATTGGTCTTGAGCAAAGTAGAGAAGAGAGGCTGTCCCAGGGAGAGGTGATTAAAGGACAGAATAGATTCTGCATTCCCAGGAGGAAGAGTAATACTAAATTTCCAAGTAAATGGACAAAGATGCCTCATTGAGGAAATGGGACAAGAAAGAGATTACCATGACCACTCACAGGAGGGGTTGGGCTTCTGAAGGGAGGAAAGGGAGTGTGTGATCAGCTTTATGCTTCTTTGTTTTGAGTCTAGAATGCTGGGATGTGGTTCTGTTTTCCACAATTGATAAATTGGTACAGAATAGACCGTTGGTATATGGAACATGAGTTCAACTTGAACAAGCAGAGTTATGAAACTGTGGATACCTTTGCCTCCATCTGGCCCGTGCTGGTGGGATCTCTCCAACTGGAGAGCATTGACATGACATGTCAGCGCAGCACTGACCCTGGATCTAAGACAGTGGATACCTTTGCCTCCATCTGGCCCGTGCTGGTGGGACCTCTCCAACTGGAGAGCATTGACATGACATGTCAGCGCAGCACTGACCCTGGATCTAAGACACCCTGGCTTTGAATCCTAGCTCTGCCGCTGAGTAGCTGCAGGACTTTGGTCAAATTTAATTGTTTTATCTGTTCTTTAGTCACAAAGGCCTTATCTATAATATGGAGATAAAAACAGTACCTCCTTCAAAATGTTGTTGTAAAATTGAATCCATCTGTATAAAACAGAATAGTGCCCGTAACATAGTAAAGACTCAATAAGTACTGGTTATAAGAAAAAGTGATCAGCCAAAATTGCCTTGAGCGTCTGACTTGTTTCTGGTTTGGGTTTGGGATTTGATTCTGCACTGTCTTCTGATCCTTTTCTAAATTTTGCACTTGTCCACGTTTTTCAGTGTCCACTGCAGCTCATGCTGAATAAGGCAGTACCTTATGAAAGGGATGAATTAAATTTCAGAGAATGTGTCTGCATTTGTTCATAGTTCATATTTTTCAGGTCATTTGTTTTCAAAGGCGTTACCCTATAACTAGTATTTCTGTTTCTATGTACGACTGTATACATTTAGGCAAATTTTGTGTCTTCAGGAGGGGTATCTCCTCTGTAGTTCTTTAAAATGCCTGCTTGTATCTCCCTAGGAATGCCTTTCCCACTTACCCTGCTATGAGGGGACGCATTTGTGGACTCTCCTAGCTTTTGGTGAGAAGAGAAAAACTTCCAGATGAATTGAACCTAAAAGATTCCCCACTACTTAGAAGTCACTTACTGTTTGTGTACCTCCTACATTGTGCTGTTTATTGTCACTATCCTCTTCCTCTTGTTCCTTTCCCACTTTACCCCACTGCCCTGTCCATCTCAGCTTTCAGTGCAATAAAAATGTCCACAGATAGCTGTGCCTAAACTGTTACCTAAGAGTTCGTGTCAACTTGCCTGTGCTTCACATACAGTGTGATCTGATGGGTGCATAAGGCTATATCTAGCCCCAAACATCACCTGTTTTTAGCTTCTTTCGAAGTCTGACATTTCCATAATTAAACACTCTCCTCTGGTCTCTTAAAGACTCCTGTACAAATATCATCCCTAGGAAAGTTAACTCACTGGCAACACCCCCATGGTTTGTTAGATTCTCACTTGATACAGAGTGGCACCAGGGTCCTAAGGCACCAAATTAGTCTGTGAAGGAGGGAGAGGTGTGATGCGATGAGAAGAAAATCCTTCTGCCTGGCAGGCTCTGTCCATCCAAGGGTAAGGGCTGCAGAGGGCTGACCATGGAGGACACCACAATGCTGGGATTTACGTGGCAGTAATGGGCCATCGGATGGGGGCAGTGGGTTGGACTATCCCAAAGGGTGAAGAGAGAAGCACCAAGGATAAACTCAACTTGTTGGCAAAGGGCTCTCAATGAGATATACTGTTTAGTTTTTGGTTTTAATTTCTAAAAAGCATGCTTCATGTTTTAGGAACTTTCTATTTTTCTACAAGTTGGGAGAACATATTTTCATTACGGAGCATTATGCCAAAGATGACATTACTCAGGATGTTAAAGTTGACGTTGCCTTGAAAAGGATGTATTTTAGTTCCTCTGCTTGCTTTTAGAATCCCCAAGACAGGCAGAGCCCCAGGGCTCAAGGGCGTCCTTTCTTGCTGGGGTTGGATTTCTTTCTCCTTCCTATTCCGTCCTCCCTGTTGATGGTGTCCTTGGTGTTGGGGCTCTGCTCCCTTCTGCACAGAGCACCCCTACATGCTTGGCTCTCTGTATCCTTTCTAATAAGACTTTATTTATCTCCAAATTTTATTATTATGCTTTTTGAATCTATTTTTTTAAGAATGAAGCCAATGACAAAAGACCTGGTTTATAGGGCTAATGTGAAATACACATAGGACACAAACCAAACAAATATAACACAGTCCCTTTTTAAATCTTGTATGAGGTTTTGCAGATCTCTGCTTTAGGGTAATTTGAGTTGGTGGGGTTTTTTTTGTTTTGTTTTGTTTTTTTGCTTTTTTTCCTTTTTCTTTTCTTTTTGAAAGAAGGCAACAGGGCACCATAGAAAAACCGTGACTTATGGACCCAGACAGACATGAATTTGAACCAACTCTGCCTCATGCTTGAAGCGCAGCTGGACAAGTGGCAAAAGCTCTCACTGAGCTGCACGCATTTGGCGTGGATAGAAATGGCCATGTTGCAGAGTTGTAGTAAAAATTTAAAGTAATTCTTAAATCCTAAGGTTGCTTTGAGGACTACAAAACTACTTGTATGTCAAGTAATTAGCAAAGTGCCTGGCATTTAGCAAAAGCTCTCTAAATGCCATGCATTCTTATTAATATTATTAGTAAAACTTACAGGCTGTAAGGAAGAAGACTACAAATGGGGGTATGGGGGGCGGAATTAAGCCAGATGGTGAGCAGAGAAGAAACATCGCACAGGGAGGAGTAAAGTTGCATTCTTTCCCTCCTTGAGGTAAGGTCCTGACTTTCATGGCTCTGGACACCCAGCCCTGGAAGAAAGATGAGGGCTGCCTGTGGCAGGACGGATGGAGCGTGGAGGAAAATGGTAGCGCAGGAGAGGGCAGCGTCCGGGCTTTCAAGCAGCGGCAGGCAGTGCAGCGGTATTGGTGAGAGCTTAAAAATGGGACATGCTCTTATCATAAAGGCGTCCGAATAAGGAAGCGGGTGAGGACTCAATTGTTTTAAAGTCACTTAGTCAATAACATTTAGATATTTTTCTGACTGTGAAAGTAGTGAATGTTTATACAGAAAAACACAAAAACTAAAATGAAAATAATCTGTAATGCAGAGGGGATCATTCATTATTTAGGTAGAGTAAGTCCTTGTAGTCTTACCTGCATCTACATTTCTTTTCTTCTACAAATTTGGGCTTATTTTACAGATGTAGCATATCTACCTTTTCACTTAATTATATAATGTGAACATTGTCCCATACCATTAAATATTCCTCTAACGCATCTTTTTAAAAAGAGTATTATTAAAAATTTCAAACTTATAAAAATATAGAGAGACTAGAATAATGAACCTCATGTGCCCATCAACCAGATTCAACAATTATCAACTCATGGCCAATTTTCTTTCATCCATACACTGTCTCTTTCTCCCACCCAACTCCTTAGATTGTCTTGGAGCAAATCCCAGATACCATGGAATTTTATCTATAAACATTTCAGTGTGTACGTATCTCTATAAGACAAGGGATTCTTCCTAAGAATTATAATAACTTTACCATACCTAAAAATTAATAAAATTTCTTAATGTTATCAACT
This sequence comes from Galeopterus variegatus, assembly GCF_000696425.1. Classification (NCBI taxonomy): domain Eukaryota; kingdom Metazoa; phylum Chordata; class Mammalia; order Dermoptera; family Cynocephalidae; genus Galeopterus; species Galeopterus variegatus. The sequence continues at coordinate 690,796 of NW_007726243.1, forward strand.
ATGAATTCAGTTTACTTTTTCCCGGTTGTCATATCATTTTTTTAACTGTTTGAACCAGGATCAGAGTTTTGGTCTATGAGAGATTAAGCCAAAAGTCTGAGTTTAAGTTGGAAGCATGAATATGAACTCACAATGTTTTTTATCTAAAACAAAAACACTCTTTTTAAACTCCGTGCACTGAAAAGGCTGGGATACAATGACTAACCAAGTAGCAAAGAACACCTCTAGTGCAAAGATTATAGACTCTAAATACCATTTTCCACTAAAAGAAAATAGTGTTTCTTGGAAAAATGTTGGATTCTAGGTCTGGGGCATGATATTAACAAGATGAACTATCTTATGCCAGAAAGCAGAGAATGTGTCCAAGATCACTGGGGCCATGTCCACAGAATTCAGGAACTTGAATAGTCTTCCACTGGCCAAAGATATGGTCACTTGAACACCAAAAAAGGTAACTTCAACAGAGTGAGATGTATCAAACATGTGTAAATCCACAAGTTCATAATGATACTCCCCCCACACACAAAGTGCTCATGGGTCACTTACAAAATTATTATTTTGGTGACAAGATCAAGAAAGCATTAAGTATTCATCTTGGCTTTCCTTTTAAGTTGTATCTTAAGATAACAAACAAATACTTAACAAGGGGAAGTTTCTCTTTATATAATATTCCAGCTTATAAAGGAAAAAAAATGCTAGAATTAGAACATCACCATTTTGCCATCCTTATGATTTAATGATTTAATGTCATTCAATTTAATATCACCAGAGAACAAATAAACAAAAACAAACAAAAGAAAACCAACTACACAGCATCTTTATGTCTGTAATTATTCATCTCCTCTCCAACCTTGCCATGCTTTCCTGGCAAGCTCCATTGACTTTAAACTTGGCCATGAAACTGAATAATGGGATGTGAGCAAGCCTGACATATGCCACCTCCAGAGAAAATCTTTAGATGCATCTGTATGGTTTGGCTCTGCTCTCTTTGAGCTTCTGTCCCTAATCATGAAAACTGCAAGTATTAAATCGTGGCTGCTTCCTCACCCTGAGTCCCAGGATGAGAAGGCATGTAGAGAAGACCTAGAAGAATACAACCATAGCCTGGAGCAGAGCCAGAGCTGAGCTACAAACTCTGTGAGCAAGAGATAGTATTAGTTGTGGTAGGCCACTGAGATTTGGGGAGTTCATCAATGAAGTCTTGCCAAAAATATTAAACCTGATTTGACTAAGACTTCATAGCCACCAATTACAGGAAATACAGAGGAACATGTTGAGTGACATCATGGGGATTCACTCAGCAAAACCCAGGCTGTGAGAAACTATGAGACAAACAACCCTATTTCATTGCAAATAATAATAATAATGATAAAATAATAAAAAGAGATGGAGGAGGAAACTATAGATGAAAAGGAACTTAACAGACATTCAACCAATCATGTCATATATTGCAATTTTAATTTATTCAAGCTCCTTTGATGGACACTTAGGTTGGTTCCAACTTTTCATTTTAACAAGTAATGCTGTGACAAATATCCTGTTACCTACATACAGCTTTGCACATATCTATGTTTTTTCCCTAGGAGAAATTATTAGAAATTAAATTTCTTGGACTAAAGTATGCATACTTTTAAAGCTTGGTACAATATTGCTTTTATTTATTCTTGATCTAACAAATATTTATTTATTATTGAGTATCTTCCATGTGACTGGCACTGTGTTAGGCTCTATGGCATAAACAAAAAAGTGTGACTGTCCCTCTCCTTAGCAATCCAATTACAGCTGTAAAAAAGAGGATTTCAAAGTGTCAAATTAGTGGGATGGATCACAGGTACTAGAACATTTCAGAGAAAGGAGAAAGCTCCATGGGTTGGGGTGATCCAGGAAGACTTCATTGGGGAGGCAGAATCTGAGTCCATGCTTGATGAAAGGAAAGATTCACAGAATTGGAAAGGATGATATCAACATCAACCATTCCAGGGTGTAGAATATACACAGGCCAAATTGGAGTCACAATGGAGTTTGATTTAGACAGAAGAATGTTTTTTTTGTTTTGTGGGGGTTTTCTTCTTAATTTTAATTAGTTGTAAATATTTCAAAATTAAGGCATTTCATATGAAAAATCTGTATTTCTGACTGAAAAGAAATACCTGGCCATGTTGGGTACATAGTCTTTCTTGCCACCAATTGAATAGAGTTGAAATTATCTCACTATTTAGATGGGGCTTGCTCTCTCCAGTGTGCTGTGATCTCGACTTATCGCATCACACTCATTTACTTGCCTGGTCCCTGTGAACTTGAACCTGGTATACAGCATGAGGAAAGCCACATGGGTAGGTGAGAAAGATCATGTCCAAAGACATGTAAGTGGACCAAACCAGTCACTGTAGAGTGATCACACTTAGAAGTAGTTTGAGATGATGTTGAAAAAGTAAGTTCGAGTTAGATTATCAAAAGTATTCCATGTCAGACTCAGAATTGCCCTTACATCTTTGCAAGGGGGCCCAGCTTCAGACCCTGTGTTCAAGAAGGCCCTGCTCTGACCCGCCTCCAGCCATACCCCTCTATTCAGGTGAGTAATCCACAGGGCTAAGGGCCATGTCTACTCTTATAGCACTTCCCTCCCCTTCTAGATCACACTCCTCCTGAGGATGGACCACACCACCAACGTGCATGCCCCTAAACCCAAGAGTGGCCGAGAGGTGGCCATTTGCAGGTGGCGGCTGGAGGGTTACAGACAGAGATCGACAGAAAGCTGGGTGCTCACACACATTCCTACTTGGTTCCTTGTGCTGGGATGGAATTGAGGGTGAGAAGAGATCTCATCTGTGCTTTTATTCCAGCCTTACAAATGTTAGGGGTTCACCTGATTTGCTTAAAGACTTTTCAAGACAGTATTCCATAGGCAATGGGGAGCCAGGATGGGTTTTTGAGCATGGAAGTGCCATGGTGAGAATGGGGTTTAGGAAGGCTTCCTTAGCGGCCCAATGGAGGATAATTTAATGGGGGTGGGAAGAGAGGCAGACAGCTCAGCTCAGAGGCTCTTGCAATAACATAAATAAAAAGTGATGAGTCAGCTGGGATGGGGATAGAAAAAGAAATTCAGGAAAGTTCAAAAACCATTTAATTGCATGGTGATATCATCTCCACTCCTGAAAAATTACAGTATTGCCCAAACATTTGCAAATCCTCTCTACCTAATAATTCTATTGGCAAATCTCAGAAAGTCAGCGTAATAAAATGATGATGGTAACTACAGTCAAGGATCAGTTGAAAATTTGGGGGTTTTGTATCTACATATAACTTCAAAGGAGGACAGTTGGGGCAAAAGGGACCTGTTAATTTAGGAGAGAAGACACAGTGAGATGGCTACAATAGAGAATACTTTAATTGCTAGGTGTACTAGAAGTTGGTAGGAAAAAGCTAACCGTGAAATTATGGTGATGGAGCTAAGGAAATTTTCAGCAAGAGAGATGGAAGCAGATGGGGGTGCTGTGAAATTAAGGAAGGCGGCAGGGTAGTTATTCATAGCTACTCTTCTAACTCTGAAATATGTGTGCTTAAAGAATGAATAGAAAGCAATTGATTTGAAATAAAAAAGCATGAAAGCTTGGAAATATGGAAACATGAGAAGTGACCCTGAATTAAATGTGTTGGAAATGGTTTCTAGGGCTTTCTTTGATCCATGTAAGTCACCTTAACAAAATATTTTAATAAAACATTTAAAAAAACAGTCACTAGACCTTTTGGAATAAAATATTCCTACTGATTCAAGGCTAACTATATGGCTGAATATTATGAAAATTGTCGTAGGGCTACAAAAGGCAGCTCATGCCTCGGTGTGGGTGCTGACTTTTATTCCACAAAGGGTCTTTGTGTTGTCAACACCAGAGCTCTTAAGTTTCCAAGATGCAGACCCTGAGATGTGTGATGTGGGTAAAGGCAAGTCTCTAGAGAAGAGGACAGCTAGACGTGGCTGTTCGTCAGCACCGCAGCCACTGGGGAGCAGGTTTCATAGCTGGTAAGGCAGATCCGAGTGAGGCGTCAAGAGCACTCAATAGACCACCTAGTCTCTTTCAACCTGGAGACACATCATACAATGATGAAATAATGTGCTGTCATCAAGATCAAAATTGAAAGACTGTGAGGCAGCTTAGTGCAGAGAAAAGAATCCCTTTGATGGAGTTGGTGTACCTTTGAAAAGGTTTTTCTTCAATCAAAGCCATGAAATTTGGGGCAAGTCACTCAGCCCCTCTAAGCTTGCTCCCTCATTCATAAAATTGGAAAAATTAAAATGCCTATTTTGACAGTCATAGTAGAAAACAAATAATGATATACATAGGCAATATATCGATACATGATATACAAGTGTATCCTGTATTCATTTGTTTATATGAATAGAAAACCATCTGGAATGCTGTCCACAGAGGTCAACTGTAAGTTATCCCTGAGTGAGAGGAACTGTGGATAGTTACAGATACAACAGCATGGCGAAGAGCATAAACTTTGAAGCCAGGCTGTTCTCGGGCTCTGCACAAGTTGTTTAACCTCTCTGTGCCTCAGTTTCCTTACCTGTAAAATGAAGATGGGTAGAAACCTACCTCATGAGGTAGCTTTAAAAATTAAATGAGCTCTGGGCCGGCCCGGTGGCGCACTGCTACAGTGCGCCGCTTGGGAAGCGCGGCAGCGCTCCCGCCGAGGGTTCGGATCCCACATACAGACCGGCCACTCACTGGCTGAGCGAGGTGCGGGGGCAACACCGAGGGTTGCGATCCCATTGCTGGTCACGAAAAAAGACAAAAAAAAAAAAAATTAAATTAAATGAGCTCTGAAAATGTGCAAGAGGATGTCTAAATTGTAAAAAATAAATAAATAATAAAATAAAAAATAAAAATTAAATGAGTTAGTTATGTAATCACATATGGCAGTGCCTAGCACAAAGCAGGGGCAATATAAGCATTAGATATATATATTCTTTTACATTTTTTATTCCTGCTTTCTAATTTTTCTACAGTGATTACACAGTAATTTTACAATAAGACAAATATGTGAAACAAAAAAATCTTTGTAACATATAAACTGTTAATAACTGGCAGACACTTTAATTAATTTCTATTCTAAATGGAACTAAAGTAATTAAAACTGTTAAAGCAATACATCACACAGAGAACAATGGCCATAAGCTTTCTACAGTTCCATTCAGAACCATAAAGGCTCTTAGGATGGAGGCTTGTATATTTGCATGAGTTTTTGCTGCTATTATTTTTCTCTCTCCATTTGCAGAGCAGTGGGAACCCGAAGTCCTGCCTTGCATCTCGCTTGGTTCACAGCCAGTTCTGTGCAAAGGCAACATCAGTATTTCAACTTTCAGTGGTGGGTGTAATCTTGCATAGTTGTCCAAGCTGTGCAGTGCTTTTTTTTTTTTTTTTTTTTTTTTTTTTTCCCTTTCCCTTGAGTATAAAAAGGTAACAGCTGCTGCCCCACTCACCATAGACAAACAAATGCAAGATGGTTGCATCGGCAGCGGCTCTCGTCAGACCATAAGCCCTGTGGACAATAAACCTCTCCTGAGACGAGACACCTCCATCACGGCTCTGTGCTGTCATGGCCACATGTGAACTCAGCACATCCGACATATACCAGGTGACTTTTGCCCGAGGAGTGGATTCAGGACGGCCAATCACTGTTTCATCAAGAATATTCAGCTGGCTGAGCAAGGTTAATATTGAAGAAATTTATTATTTGAATTTTTTGATTCCCTGGGAAGTTTCTTCCTACTGCTCAGAAAGAATTAGGAAAGGGCAGTACACCACACACACACACACACACACACGCGCGCGCACACACACACGCACATGCACACACGCACACACACACAAAATGCTTTAGGTCAAATTATCATCAATGAGCTAGTAGGATATCTCTTTTAAAAAGAGCTGCTGCAATCAGGCTTTCAATCCAGGCACTACACTCGGCAGGTAATTGAAAGCCAGGGGCAAGCCAAAATACCATTAAATACAGACATTATCGTTCCTGACGCCCACAAGCACCTTCATAATAATGAACTACCAGGATACTTAGATTCCTTGATCACATAGACTATACATTTCACAAGATCTTTTAAAGTCCAGACTAATGGAGGAATTCTCCGGGCTATAAGATTTCTTTGGAAACTAAATGAATTCAGAGGAATAAATTTAATTGAGTTAAAACAAAAATGCTGATGGATTCACTCTAAATTTAGACAGCAGAAAGGTTTCTCTTTTTTGGTTCAGTTCTTTCTCTCCAAGATTTCTATTTGTCTTTTTTCAGTGAGCCTATTAGCATGGCTCTCTAGACCTAATTGGCACACAGAAATAGATAAATCGTGAGCACCCACCCAAGAATTTTGAGGGAATTTATAGCTGTAATTGTGTACATATTGATCAAAACAGGCATCCTGCCACAGTTGATGAGGTCCCTGGCAGACAGACCTCAGAAAATTGAGCAAAATTATAAAAATCATAAACCATAGAATCACTAAACATTTCAGCATATTTCATAAATAAAGCATTACAATTTCTATACGAGGAAATTATTCCTGATAGAGCCACCAGACTGCTTGGAGGTGGTAGGCGTGAAAATATAAGATTCCAGGAAACTTGCTTTATTTCCATTTTTGAAAAACTTTCAACAAGATTTTATGCCAAAGGTAATTTAAAACACTATCAGCCTGAGTTGGGGTGGGGACCCACTGGGGGAAATTTTTTGTTGAGAGATAAGATAATGATTTTGATTCAAGTCAAAGTTTAGGGTCAAACAAGTGCTTTTAGGGGTAAAAAAGCATAAATAGCAGAGTCTCCAGAAAAAAAGTGCCACTTAACATATGTTACAAATGATCAGGAAGAGGAAATACAAAAGAAGGAATACTTTCAGAGTTGCAACAACCTTAAACATTTCTAGGTAGTTTAATGGTATTCTGAGGAGACAACTGAGTCTGCGTGGGATACAATGTGACATTTGAGTTTCAGTGCAAATACCTTTAAGAAAAAAGAATGAAAATTGCTTACAAAATGATAGGCTCCGACATTATTTGTCCAAATAATAAATAACTCAAAAAGTGCAAAGTACATGCAAATTCTATGTGCAAAGTACATGTACACAAATTCTGGAGAGGGACGAAGTTGCATTATAAAGTATCCTGAAGACGTGGGGCTGATGTGTTGCTAAAGCTGGAGGGAATATAGAATGAGAACTAGAAGCAAAAGGGAAAATGTTCTTCAGCCTTTGCACAAAATCATGTTGTGTGTACATCTGAAAAATTGCTTCAATTTTGGACATGAAGAAGTGCGGTGAAGCAACTGAGTGGGAAAAATGTGCTGGGAGGACAGAAGGAGAGACATAGGAGAGACATATATCTTATATATTAGGCTAAGAGGAAATCAGTACTTGTTCAATGAAATTCCAAGGGGTATTGAAAGGATCCATATGACCTTAATCTCTATCCTTCCCTTCTTGTGCAAACTTCTTAAAAATGTATATAGTTCACATTTCCAATTTTGATTTTCTCCATTTCACTCTTTAATTATTTAATCAAGTATGAGGTTCTTCAAAAAGTTCATGGAAAGATGCATATTACTTTTTAACTCTACTTATCCACAAACTTTTTGAAATACCCATATATCTGTACTCATGGTTCTACTGAAATAAATTTCCAAAGAAATTAACGATTTCCTAATGCCAAATCGCATAGAGATTTTTTTTTTTCTCATTTACTTGATCTTTCTCCATTGGCCATTCCCTTTCTGAAAGTTCTCTCCTCCCATAGCTCCTGTGATGTCCACCCCCTCGCCCCCCACCCAGGTTTCTTTCTGCCTCGGATTCTTTCTTGTTATTCCACAGACTCCTCTCCCTCCACTTGCCCCTTCGATCCTTGCCTCTTCTCACTCTGTGTGCCCACCCATGACCTTAATCACACTGATGACTTCAATGACCACCTATTCTGTGATTATTCCCACAGTCGTCTTCTCTTCCCCCAATCCTTCCCCTCAGCTTCAGATACACGTTTTCAGTTGTCATCTGTACATCCCAAGTGAATTTCCCCCACAAATACAAAGACAACATGCCTAAAATCAAACCCAAGATTCTCCCTGCACCCCAAATACACTCCCCAATCTCTGTCCCAAAGAATGGAACCACTGCCAGAGCTGTTACTGGCACACGCTGGGTCTTAGGTGAATTACAAAAAGTCATCACTTCCCTTGGCTGGTTCACCTCCATACCAGAGTAGACAGTGGCACTCAGGGAAGGCTTTAGCCCCCACAGCCCTTCTGGTGGATGTCTTTGTGGAATGTAGAGACTGAACAGCCATTTACAGTAGGTAGTCCTGCCATCTTCTTATCACTCAAACAGAATTGAAAGCTTGTAGCCATGACTTCTATAACTACTCAGGCATCAAGTTCTGTCCATTTTATCTCAGAAGTATCTGTACTGCATTTCCTAACAAAAATACCTGTTAGGAATTGCTTCTGCCTACCATGCTGATCCTCAATTCATATCGTGCTTATTAGATATGAAAAGCTTAATTTCTTTCTTATTTGCTTAAAAAATAAGCATCAATGGGCCGGCCCGGTGGTGCACTTGGTAGAGTGTGGTGCTTGGGAGCGCGGCGGCTCTCCCGCCGAGGGTTCGGATCCCATATAGAGACCGGGGCTCACTGGTTGAGCAAGGTGCAGGCGCGACTCCGAGGGTTGCGATCCCGTTACCGCTCACAAAAAAAGACAAAAAAGGAAAAATAAAATAAAATAAAATAAAATAAGCATCAATAGAAGTTCTCACATTTCCTTCCCTTAGCCCAGTAGATGACTCTTTAGGATAGACTTACTTATCCCACTTTGGAGACTATAAGTAATAAAGTCCAAACTCCATAGCATAATGTACAAGACCTTTCATAACTGGCAATAAAATACCTTTCTAGCCTCATGTTTCATTCCTCCATGCTTAGTCTACTGAGAGCACAGTCTTGGTGTTTCTTGAATGGATCCACATGGCTTCCTGCCTCTGTATGTTTGCACATGCCATGGCTCTCTGGAGTCTGCTTTCCTTAGTGCATTCATCCTTATCTTTCAAGGTTAGCTCAAAGATAACTTATTCTGTTGCACTTCCTCTGGTCCTTCTCTTACCTTCTACCTACCCAATGCCATCCAGGAACGAGTTGCTACCTCCCTCTGCTGGGGGCCCATAGCTGCATCAACATGAAGTATGTACAACAACTCTCCCACGCCAGTCAGTTATTCATTTTTTTACATGACTTTCTCCCCATTAGATTTCACTCCCTTGGAAATAGAAATCATGTCTTACCCATCTTTGTATACCAAAGACTTAGGCACCCTGTGAAGGTTGAGTGAATGAATAAATATGTGAATGAATACATTTAATTAAAGTTCTTTTCAAATATTCTGGCTGCTTCAGGAAGCAGAAAGTTTTTTTTTTTTTCCTGGTAGAAGGAACTCAAACATGGCCTACATGTGTAGTCTAGCCATGCTTTAGCACACATGAACAACACGTGTGTGCCAACAAGACTCTTCCAACTTCAAAATGTCATGTCACTCCCTCCCTGCCAGTAGGACACCTTTAGTTTCTACAGAAAAGTACTGAGTTCCTATAAGTCTGCTACTTAATTTTACCAGGTACTGAATGTGCTAAAAATGATGCTATCCCCCAATTTTATCATTCAATGCTGTGGTCTTAAAGTACGTACACAAATTCTTTGATACTCCTCCCTTTGAGACATAGAATCTAATTCCTCTCTCCTTGAGTGTGGGCTGGACTTTGTGGCTCGCTTCTAAGGAATTAAATAAAGTAGAGGTGCTGGTGTGCAATTTCAGTGTCTGGAACTTGACGTCCTAAAAGGCACAGTGGCTTTCTCCTCATTCACTTGCCCTCTCTTGAATTGCTCGCTTTGGGGAAGCCTGGCTGCCATGTCAGGGAGGACATTCATGCTCCCTACAGAGAGGTGCATGTGCGGAGGAGCCGAGGTGTCCTGCCAACACTCATGTGAGCAAGCCACCTTGGAAGCAGGTCCTCCAGCTTGATTCAAGTCTTCTCAGATGACTGCAACCCCTGGAACATCTAGACTACAACTTGATGGGTCACCCTGAGCCAAAACCCTCCAACCAAAGAGCTCTTGGGTTCTTCACCCTCAGAAACCCCGTGTGGTAATGAAGGTTGTTTCCAGCCGCTCCACTTTGAGGTAACTTGTTGGGCAATAAAAGATAATACATACATTGACTTTCTTTGTTGCAAACGAACTCCCAGAATATTAAAAATAGGCCCTTCCTTCTTCTGCAATCCTCTGGAAAAGATAACTTTTAGGTGAAAAAAAATTAAGAAAAGTGAATAATATTTTCCAGGGCAGGAAGTAAATTTGTGGAACTCAATCCACAATATGATAGATTGAACATATTTCTAGGTTCAAGAATGGCTTAGCTACACTTATGGGTGATACGTACTTATTCTCTTATGCATAAGTCACTTAAAAGCGCCTATTCTGTGTCATTCATTGTGCCTGATTGTGGTGTCCTACTCGGTCACTAAGGACATGACTTATGATGCCCTGTGAGTGTGACATAATGGCGGCCGGCCAGGCCCTCCTTCCCACCTGGCAGAGGGGGCCCGCTGGGAGAGGAGCTGGACTGTGACATATGGGACACGAGGAAAGTATGAATTACGTCCTTGTGCTTAAGGCTTCGAGTTTATCCCTCACTGACTTCTGAATAATAAACCCATGTCTTTGTATCTCTGCAGCACCGTGTGAAGCTCCTTTCACGTTCAGAGTCCGCGCCCTCTCCACACAGTGCTCCGGACAGACAAGGAGGGTGCTTATCACAGAACATCAGCAGAGTCCAAAACCTGGAGTCTCCTCATGCTTCTCCCATCCAGACATTTTTAGACACTTTAACAGGAAACTTGTGGCACAGATGGAAAACCAATTTCATCTAAGTTAAGCAGAGTAAATGAGAAAAAAAAAGAAAAACCTCAAAGACCAAAAAACTGTGAGAGATACTCCAAGGACCCAGATTATGTAAATGCTTGTAAGCTACAAGAGTTTTCATACAGTGCTATTAAGAAACCTGCAATTAAAGTGTTGGAGGTTTTTCTTAGACACACACACACATACACTCACGGGGAAGTCAATCCCCTCTCATAAGAGAATGGCGGTAGGTGTGCAGAGCCATCTCTGTGCCCCAGGAAGGCGCAGTGCTTCCTGTGGAAATGCAACGCCCCTCGAGTCAAGTCAGTCTAACCCGTGGAAAGATATAATTTGCGGCACCACTAAGAGGTCACAGACAGCAACACCCCCCTAGAAGCCTGCCACTTCTGCAAACCCCAAACAAACATGAATGGAAAAACCCTACCACTGAGCAGGGAAAATGTGTTCTCCTAGCTAGAGCCACGGAGGGGATTTGTGTGACATTTCTGTCATCCCCTAACTAAGTACACGTGTGCTGCACACCTGCAGCTTCTCTAGAATAGAACCTTCGTGCCTTGGCTTAGTCAGGCTCTGTAGGGCACAGATGGAACCCTTAGGTTTTAGCACAGCCAATGCCATTACCAGTGTTCCTTTCCCAGTGCTGACTCACAGTTAAAAATGTGTGAATAATTTTGACCCACTGTCATCTAAAAAAGTAGTCCAGATCATGTTATACATGTAAGTGAGACTCAGACAAAAAAGTGTGATATGGGTATAACCAAAATCTCATATCATTTCCTTAGGATATTAGCTCTCAAAGTGTAGTCCCTGGATTAGCATCATAGGCATTAACTGGGAACTTGTAAGAAATAAAAAGTCTCAAGTACACATATTTCAAAACAACATGTAGTATTGATAAATATATTCAATTTTTATTTACCAACTTAAAAAATAATAAAGAAATGAAAATTCTTAGGCCCCCACTACAGACCTCCTGAATCAGAAACTCTCTGGGGTGGAAGCCCAGCAATGTGTATTTTAACAAGTCATCCAGGTGATTCTCATGTACGTTAAAGTTTGAGAACCACTGCCTTAGAGAAACAAGTCATGCACAATCCCACTCTGTGGCTATTTGCAGAATAATATAAATAATAGAGGAGACCTTGGTTGTTTCCAAAAGATATAAAGTAATTATTTTTCTAAACTTTCAGATGAAAATTTATGGCTTCTTGTCCTAACCAACTTGTTTCCGGAACCATGGTTAAAATCCCAAAGAGTATCTACCCTCCTTGTTACGCTGCTGCTGTGATGGTTGTGTAGCCTGCATTTGCTAATCTTAAACATTCTAGAAATGCATTATAACTGAGTCTAGTTTATCACATTTTATACTGGATTAGTGCATTCCTGGAAGTGAGGGGCAGACAGGCAGTGCTGTTTGTGTGTTGATAACTGTGCGTTGGCTGGGAAAGGACACGAAGGCCCACAGAGAGGAAAGTGGTTGTCCAGTGACAAACAGCCATGCTCAGGCATCATAGAAAAGCACTAGATTCAGGGCAAAGATAGGTAGAGGAGCACAATATCATGGCATCATTCCTTCCTGTTACCCAAACTTCTCCACTTAGAAAATGTAAGTTTCCTTCTGGATTAGAGAGGAGGAAGTCCATGACCTCCACTTAAAATAGCCTCTCAATTCAAGGTTCTCACAACTATTAAGCTAATGTTAGTACAGTGCTTCTGACTTACAAATGCAAAGAGCTGAATAACTGCATGTGTAGTGATGGAGTTTGGGTGTGTTGTCCCCTCCAAAACTCATGTGGAAATTTGATCCCCAATGTGGCGGTGTTGGAAACTGATTGAGTCATGGGGCGGATCCCTCATGAATGGATTAATGTTCCCCCTGGCGGAGGGGGGATTAATGAGTGAGTTCTCGGTCTATTAGTTCCCATGAGAGCTCATTGCTTAAAAAGACCCTGGGCACCTTCTCCCTCTCTCTTGCTTTCTCTCACCATGTGATCTGTTTCTACCCACCGGCTGCCTGCCACTTTCCGCCATGAGCAGAAGCAGCCTGAGGCCTGAGACAGATGCAGCTGTCCCAGAATCGTAAGCCAAATAAACCTCTTTCCTTTATAAATTACCCAGTCTCAGATATTTCTGTTATAGCAACACAAAATGGACTAAAACAGAAAATTGGTATCGAGGAGTGGGGTGTTGCTATACAGATACCTGAAAATGTGGATGAAGCTTTGGAGCTGGGTAATGGGCAAAGGTTGGAGGAGTTTGGAGGACTTAGAAGAAGACAGAAAGATGAGGGAAAGTTTGGAATGTCTTAGAGACTTATGTGCTGGTGAGCAGAATGCTCATAGAAAAGTGGACAGTAAATGCCATGTGGATGATGAGGTCTCAGACAGAAATGAGGAACTTATTGGGAAATGGACAAAAGATCACCCTTGCTACACCATAGCAAGGAATTTGGCTGCATCGTGTCCATGCCCTTGGACTTTGAGGAAGGTGGGACTTAAAAGTTGTGAACCAGAGCATTTGGACAAAGAAATTTCTAAGCAGCAAAGCATTAAGGAAGCTGCATTGTTGCTTTTAAGAGCCTACTCTGAGTTATGTTGGCAAAATCATGATGTAAAGCCAGAATTTAAAAGGGAAGCAGAGTGTAAAGATTTGGAAACTTTGCAGCCTGGCCATGAGGTAAAGAAGCAGAGAGCCAGAGAACAATGCAAGGGTGAAGCAGATAAACTGGTTGCTAAAGACATTATCTTGGCGGTGGGGCAGCCAGATGCTAATAGCTGAGAAAATGAGAGGAAAGCCCTGAAGGCATTTGAAAAGTCTGGAAGGGTGCCCCACCCATCACAGACACTGAGGCTTAGAAGGACTGAGTTGTCCCAGAGGACAGACCTGGGGCACAGCTGCCCTTGGGAACCTGCTCCCTGCATCCCAGCTGCTCCAGCTAGAGCGGCCCCAAGTGTGGTTCGTGCAGCAGCCCTGGAGAGCAGAGGCCCGAAACCTCGGTGGCGTCCACGTTGTGTTAAGTCTGCAGGCCAACAGGACATGAGAGCAGTGGAGTCATGGCAACCTCCACACAGATTCCAGAGGATGTATGGAAAAGCCTGGAAGCCCAAGGAGAGACCTACCACAGGGGTGGAGCCACCACAGAGGTCATCTACTAGAATAATGCCAAGCAGAAAAGTGTGGTTGGAGCCCCCACAGGGAGCCCCCACCAGGGAAATATCTAGTAGAGCCAATGCAGCAGGGTGGCCGCCAGGACCCCAGAACTTCGGGGCCACTGGTAACATGCAATGCCGGCCTCAAAAGCCACAGGCACCAGTATGGCCCACGGGGCTGTGTCTGGCAGAGCTGTGGGAACAAGTCTGCCTGATGCTTTGGGAGCCCAGATGCCCAATTGTGCCCAAAGTGTAGGACTTGGAGTCAAAGAAGATTATTTTGGAGCTTAAGACATAACGTCTGCCCTGCTGGGTTTCAGACTTGTTTGGGGCCTGTTTTTCCTTTCTTCTGGCCTATTCCTCCCTTCTGGAATGGGAATGTATACCCAATGTCTGTTCCACCATTGTATCTTGGCAGTAGATAAATTTGGTTTTGTTTTTCAGGTTCACAGCTGGAAGGACTTTTGCTTTTGGTCTCAGAGGAGACTTTGGACTTTGGACTTTTAAGTTGGTGCAGGAGCAAGCTAAGACTTTTGGGACAGTTGGGATAGAATGATTGTATTTTGTTTGTGAGAGTGACATGAGTTTTGGGGGGCCAGGGGCGGAATGATTCTCAGACAAACTTGGATGGCTCACAACACAAATCTGTGGAGCTTTCGTATAACTTCGTATAATGTATGCTATACGAAGTTATTACGCATGGGGGCGGATCCCTCATGAATGGATTAATGCTCTCCCTGGGGGGGAGGGGATTAATGAGTGAGGTCTCACTCTATTAGTTCCCAGGAGAGCTCGTTGCTTAAAAAGACCCTGGCACCTTCTCTCTCTCTGTTGCTTCCTCTCGCCATGTGATCTGCTTGTACCCACCGGCTGCTGCCACTTTCCGCCATGAGTAGAAGCAGCCTGAGGCCTGTGCCAGATGCAGCTGTCTCAGAATCATAAGCCAAATAAAACTCTATTCTTTATAAATTACCCAGTCTCAGGTAATTCTGTTATAGCAACACAAAACGGACTAATATATGTAGTAGTATTATAAGCAACAGGAAGCAGAAATGCCAGGACACAAAAAACCCCACAAATCAAGTATCTCGTTGTTCTCCTTGACATGCTTATTACCCTGTTCCACAGTTGTCATTAATCCCAGGAAACTGACCTGTAATTTCTTTAATCATAACCACCCAGTATTATAGCCCTGAAGGTGAGATTTTTTTTCACCTAATGTTTGGTGAAAGTTTTCTGTACTGCCCTAATGCACAGCAAAAGAAATCGCATGTCTTGCATAATGGTAGTCAACAGTAGGCTGTGAATAAATTGTAGAAAATAAATTTTAAAAGGCAGTTCTGAGATCTTTTGAGATGCCACATAATTTAATAAATAATTGTCATTGTGTTTTCCACTGGGTGAAAGAAGAGACCCCAGAATTCCTTCTAGGGGTAATTATTATGAACATATAGAAATATTTGTTGAGCAGCTCTGTAAGTATGTAGAGATGAGAGAGAAAGCCAGACTAGAAAAGAAGCTCCCAGGGACACTTTCCAGTCCTGGTTCCACAAAAGGTTCTCAACCACATCAAAAATATTATCAGCTCACAATTCTTGGAACAGGCCAGGAAAACAAAATAGTATTTAAATCTCCTGGCCTGTCTCTCCCAGCAACATTATGTAAATGCTGGCACCATAATGTTCAAGACTTTAGGCAATAAATCCTCTACTTTAGCCCACCCGTCTATACTGATAGACAAATGTCCGGTAGTTTCCAAAAGAGTCCCCATTTCTGTCCTGTTCTCATATAGTGGGTAACACTATTATTTGACTAATGCAACAGTTTTTCTCAGCCCACATTTCCTCTCGCCTACCTACCACTATGGATGCTGAAAGAGTGAAATTATTTGCTTTTCCAGTTTCCTTTTTAGCCAGGGGATAATCATGTGAGTCATGTCTCACTAATGAGCTAAAATAAGCCTTCCAGAAAAGCTTTTTCCCCAGTGCATAAAAGATACAAAAGCCTTTTTGCTTCTGCTCATTTCTTCTTGCTGAAAATGCTGGTGTTCGAACATTATGCCCAGACTGTGGTGGCAATTGTGTGACCTAAAGGAAGAAATGTGATTGAGGGTAAGTGTGATTATGTTGAGGATGATGTAGTGAAAGGATAGAATGACCTGAAGCTCTAGTGGTGTCACTGAGTCACTGGACCTAACTCAGAACTGTCTACCTCTAACTCACTGATACAGAAATTAATTAAATGGCTTAAGATATTGCTGGATGGGCATCTACTATTTGCAGTCTAAGTCATTCAAAATTGAGATATATAACATAGGCTAGAAATTGTGTTTCAGTTTTAAGTTTACAGAATATAAATGATTAATGATTAATGTACCATGGCTAATCCGTAAGGCATTAAAATTTCCTTCGGAATAGCTTTCCTACGTGTTCCTTTCTTTTCATTCATGTTGTCACCTTATGTGATATGTTGATCAAAACCTGTTTGGACCTCCGAATTTTTTCATAGGGAAGTTTAATAATAACTTTCATTTTAGAGACATTACAGACAACAAATTAGGGAAAGTAAAATAACATTTGTTGTTAATTTGTATATATCAGGAGCTTTAATTCTTAACTTCCCAATAAATAATAATAATTGTTGTTATAATTATTATTATTACAGATGAGGAAACTGAAGGCCAGAAATGTTAAGTAACAATATGTCCAAAGTCTCTTTAATAAGGGTCAAGCCAGGATAAGTCCCATGATCTGTCTTAGGGCAGTGATTCCACTCTTTCCTCCTCATCCAAACCCTTTCTCTCCCACATTCTTATAGAACTTCACTTGTTCCGTTCATGAAACTCTTTATTGTCTTTCAATATAGATATACTGAAAAGAAAAGTGTGTACATAATTGTTGGCAATCGAATGTGTATACACTCCAAAGGCTATACTTGTTTACATACGCTTCTTTTATTTTTTCCAATTTGAGCCCTTGAGGATAGGGACTTGAGAAATTATGAGAAATTATGTCTGTACAACAACTTACCAACACTTTAAGTGCCTGGTGCTTGATGAGAGACTTAAATTCCTGTTGGAAAAAGTGTAAGTTTATGACCATTACTCCGAGTTAGGGCTTTTATAACAAAAACTATATTAAAATAAAGATTGATGTGACCTTTAATTTTTAAAATTATGAAATCAAACCTTAGTGGATGACAAAGGTAAAAAGTTGGGAATAAAATATTTTGCAAAATTGAGTTATTTTCTCACCACCAAAAATAATAGGGTATAGAAAAATATGTTTTTTGAATAAAACTGTAAGTAGAAATTTGCCATGTTATAGATTCTATAAAACTCTCAGTACACTAAGGACATCTCACAGATGTTAACTGTTGTTATCACTCATAAAAATACTAGCAATGAGATCATCAGACATACTATCCAGTCTAAATCCTAGTTTTAAAAAATCGGCTAATGCAAAAACAAAGTACAAGGAAGATGTCTTAAAATTATACTATCTACTGGAACACTTAATGTACATATACCTATATCTATCTATCTATCTATCTATCTATCTATCTATCTATCTATCTATCTATCTATCTATCTATCTATCTATCTATCTATCTATCTATCTATCTATCTATCTATCTATCTATCTATCTATCTATCTATCTATCTATCTATCTATCTATCTATCTATCTATCTATCTATCTATCTATCTATCTATCTATCTATCTATCTATCTATCTATCTATCTATCTATCTATCTATCTATCTATCTATCTATCTATCTATCTATCTATCTATCTATCTATCTATCTATCTATCTATCTATCTATCTATCTATCTATCTATCTATCTATCTATCTATCTATCTATCTATCTATCTATCTATCTATCTATCTATCTATCTATCTATCTATCTATCTATCTATCTATCTATCTATCTATCTATCTATATATACACACACACATATAATGTACATATACATAATATATATATATATATATATATCATAACAGTTGGGCTTAGATAAGGTAAATGACTTTTATTTCATTTCTTAAAAAAACACTGGTATCACTTTAGGTACAGTACCCTCAACTTGAAGACTCTGGTGCTTTTTAAAAACCATCTAGCCCTTGTTCTAACCACCTAAAAATAAAAATGATTTAGGAGCAAGAAGGTTGGAAACAATCTGTAAGTCAAATAGTATATAAAAGCAATTATAGGGGGTAACATGTTCTATGCTGTGTGGGAAAAAGTATATAAAAATGTCAAAATAGTAGCAATAGAAAGACTATAAACTTTATCCCTCTGACCAGTCAGGACATGAAAGATCTTTGTAAAGGCTGTGCTTTGAAAAAGTTAAAGTGCTCTATGAGTTAAAGACATTGTAGGTCATTACTATTTCCCAGAAAGGATAAAGGGGAAAAAGTATATACAACATAAAAGTGGTTGTTTTAGAACTTTCTCTCCATTTCTTTGTACATGGGGCTTTCATGGGGAAAATAAAAGGCAGATAGGGTTTGTTCTCATGTTTCTTTCAGGGTAGACAAGCTCTGGACAAAATTACAGTGTAGTCACACATCCTTGTCCTCCTTTCTTATGACTTCTGCACTTATACTTTCCTTTGATGTTGTACCTCCTGCCTCTGCATGGTGCCAAGGTGCCTCATTGTAGACCCCACCTGCACCTGCCTTCCAGAGAACACCTCTATGTCTTTACTTTCTCTCTTCCTGTCTTTTCCTACCAGCATTTACCTGCCCTGAACCCCATTCTCTCTGAGTCTTGCTAATAACTTGCCAGTTGGATAAACTATAGAAGCTAAAAATGTTTCTCACTGATAATAATAAAGTGGGTTATCCAACCTAGAAGACATTTCACTTTAATGCCTTATGTCAAAAAAGAAAATGGCATACACACTTCTAGAAAGGCCAGTAGGGGAAAATTCTGTGGGTCTTGTGAAATTTCTCCAACTAAACTTCTTTATTCAGATTCTTAAACCCTCTCTAACTCAACCAAGACTTGACCTTACAGTCTCATCAGCTAGGTCCACCAGAAAACACTAGGTCTTAGAGTGTGAGATCTCCCTACTTTAAAGATGCATTCATATACAAAAATATATATATGGTATTAGTTAAACATTTAATAAATTGAGTCTTTAGGCTTGAGTAGAAATTTCATTTATATGACTGTATTTGAAATATTTTGAAATAGAAATATTGCTGCATTACAGGTTACCACAACATAGCAGCTTAAAACAACATCCATTTATTAGCTCACATTTCTATAGGTCAGAAGAGGGTCTCACAAGGCTGAAACAAGCTGTCAGTCCGACTGGACTCTTATTTGGAGTTCCTGGTGAGCAGTGTTCCCCAAAACTCATTGGAGCTTGAATTGTGTCCCCCATGTTTTATGTATCAGACACTTAGCCCCCACTGTGACTGTTAAGAGGGTGGGAAATCCTATTATGGTAACTTAAAGGTAGAACCTTAAAGAGAGGATTAGATTTAGGACTGTGCAGTAGTGAATGGATTAAAAATGGTGGTTAGGGGCCTGGTTCTAAGGGCTTTAAAAGGAGAGGAGAGTCTGTCTTTCTCTCTCTCTGCTTTCTCTGCTTCCACCATCTTGCAGTGTGAGGAGTCACTGTTGCCACCACCAAGATCTTCACCAGCTGTGTTCCCTGGACTTTGGACTTCCCAGCCTCAAAAACTCTAAGCAATAAATTTCATTTTCTTTATAAAATACCCAGTTCCATGTATTTTGTTATAAGCAACAGAAACAGACTAATACATGGGGAAAAACTGCCTCCCAACTTATTCGGGTTGTTGACAGAACTTAGTTCCTTGTGGTTATAGGACTGCCTTGGTGGCTATCACATAGGGACCACTCTCAGGTCCTTGCCCTGAGGCGCTCTGCATCTCAGCAACAGAGAGCTTCCTTCACATTCACGCTGTCTCATGCTTTAATCTCTCTGACTTCCTCTTGTGCTACCAGCCAGAGAAAATCCCTCGCTTTTAAAGAGCTCATGTGATTAAATTAGACCCATCTGGATAACTTTTTTTTTTTTTTTAAAAGATGACCGGTAAGGGGATCTCAACCCTTGGCTTGGTGTTGTCAGCACCACGTTCAGCCAGTGAGCAAACCGGCCATCCCATATATGGGATCCGAACCCGTGGCCTTGGTGTTATCAACACCGCACTCTACCGAGTGAGCCACAGGCCGGCCCCTGGATAACTTTCTTATCTAAGGTCAACTGATTAGCAAACTTAGTTTCATCTCGAAAATCTTTTTCCCAGGTAAGGCAACATAATTTCAGCAGTAACATTGCGGGGCAAAGTTTATGGGGATCACCTTGGAATTCTATCTACCGCAGTGATCTTATGAAACTTTGCTTTTAACACTTCTATGGCAGTCTTCATTTTTGCCTATCATTATAGGTAATTTATGTACATGTCTTGGCTATCTTTAATAGATGGATAACTTGTTAAGAGGAGAGAAGATTTATTTTTTCTCAGTAAATTACTTTGGAATATAGCTGAGACAAATAAAAATATATAAAGAGGATGCTGAATGTGGTATATCAAATCAGGCAACCAAGATATAAGTTGCAATTTAGGAAGGGAATTCAGAATTCTGTCAATGGAAATCAGTAACACGAAGTTGAAAATTTGGGCAAAAATGAAACTTGAAAGACACACAAGAGACACATGATACACTGAGCTGCGAAACTGAATTTTATCTCAGCTGACAACTGATGACTGTAAGCTTGGAGTCTGCCAGGGATAAGGCAGCTACAACCAGATTAAAGAAGGGACTCAGAGGCTGTTGTCCTGAGGCTCAGATAGAGTGATCCTTGAAGTAACTCCTAGGTGCTGTTCCCAGGCCACTCCTCACCCTAACCTGAACCAGTAACCTTCTCATGGTCCCAAGATTTTAACCAGGAAACCACAGCAGGTTCTTGATGGTAATCTGCTCCCCTTAGTTGGGTAACTGAGTGTGTAATTCCAGGAATACATAAATAGAGTTGCTGTTTTTTGTGCAAGCTCTTTTATAGTTCTCATGCCGCTTCATGTATGCTTTAATCTGCTTTAAGATGTTTGAAATGGATAAGAGAACCTGACTTATTAAATGTGTAAGTCTGATTTATTAAATTTATGAGAGTTTCATAAAGATTGCAAATATCTTGCATGTTAGATTTGTAAGTTTGCTTACTAGGTGTTCGAAATATTTGAGAGAACCACTTTATCAAATTGGTAATGATAGTTTGAAATACCTAAGAAAATCCAGTCAAAGTTTCTAAATATTATTAACATTTAAGGAATTTGATCCATCACATTTATAAGCTAATGGAGCATTCATTAAGTAACAAATAAAGTTAACTATTTAAAATTGTAACATAAAATTATTAGATTTGCAAATATAATAAGATTTGAGTTGAGTAAAGGCTTATAAAACTAGGTTATAAAATTCATGCCTTCTATCAGTTGATTATTAACACAAATATAAGGAACTATAAATATCTTCTGCACACAAAAAGAAAAGCACCTTTTGGGCACTAAAAACTCCATTACCATTATTAAATACTGAAGAGCAATATGACTGCAATGGAGAAAGATCATAATAGCTACCAATTTTCATGTACCAATTACATGTCAGTTCTGTGATACGTGCTGGGTTTGTGGGTCTGTTCATTTGTCTGTTTTTGAAGGTAAGGGATAATATAACTAAAGTATCTTTCTTGTTAAGCATGTGTTGAACTGAACTTATAATCATTTTCAACCTAAAACTATTATTTCATAGTCTACTTGGAATTCCTTTGGTCACAAATTACAGAAAACTCATCAAATTATTTTAATAATAATAGTAACAGTGAAGACAACAAAGCAATAATCAGGGGATTTTGTGGTTCAAGTAATTTAAGAAGTCCAGAGATAGAGAAGGCATACCACTTGGATCTCCCTTCAAAAAAGAACAAATTCTTCATCTGTGAGGAGCGCAGGTAACTGATGGCCACCAGCCACTGGGCATTCGGGACCGTCTGCAACGTTGGGCTTTTGGGACAGCCGTGGCCAATAAGCACAACAGAAGTACTAAAGCCTGGACATTTCTGCCCTACATGAGACTCCTGCAACAAGCAATCTCTGCTCCAAAGCTCCATTTTAGATTGGCAAAGACTTTGTAAATCCACATCACAGCCTGAGGCTCTCCTGCCCAAACCTGCTTCCTCCCTCTTTTGTTTTTACAGGAGTCAGATCCCATCAAGGTCTGAAGGCTTTCACTGCCCATATGCTTCCTCTGCCTTTATCTTTTATTTACAGGCATGACCCCAATAAAGCTTGGACATTCGTAACTCCTTCTTTGTGTCTGCTCACCAGAGGACTGGAATGGACACTTGGGCAAAGCTTGGTCCAGAAGTTTAAGGATGCCACAGGGCCTACTTTCTTTCTCTGTCTCTACTCAGCCTTTCCCAATGGCAGAATAGCCCTAAAACTGACAGTCTTCATGATAGCAACGTGGTCCCAAGATGAGCTAGGGCTATTGCTTCCTTCATTCACAAACAGTGGAAGAAGGGAGCATCTTTTTGTAGCATTCATGAGAGAGGAAATAATTTTCTTCCCCAAATGCTACGCATCAAACATCTCCTTTCTGTCATTTTGACACAGTTTGGATCATAATGCTATCCCAATTATCATGACTAGGGCCCATTCCTAGAGCTGGTATGAGATGAATCTCAACCAATCTGTATGCCCCCATCAGAAAGGAGACAGAGGGAATGAATGCTGGGGAGGCAACCACTACATTTCCATCTGATGCCTATTTTAATGTAGTTTCTCTTAAGAAGATGAAACAATCATATTACCCAGGTCAGTAAAATTTTTAATTGATTCCTACTGTAGACCACAGGTCAGTTGACCTAATGTGAGACCACAGTCAAGGCTGGCCACACAAAATGCTTACTTCTGTGAATACCACTTACCTATACAGGACCCATATTTACTGGAGAAATGACCCTTTTGCACTATTATCAAATTCTTTCTGTCTTCTTTTTACTGATTCTAGCCCCAAACCACCATCTTGTTATCTTGTTTTCCTCTGGAGAATCCAGTATGCCTTGGTTTACATAAAATATTCCTTAAGAATATTTTATGTCTTTTGGAGATTTCCAGCTATTTTATAAGAATGGTCACATACCAGTTAAGGTTCTTAGTTCCAGATTAAAAGGGTAAGCATCCTTGAACAACATCCAGCATCACACCACAGAATTAGCCCCATCAAAACACTGCTGCTACCAACCAGCACGTACACTGCTAATAATGCAAACAGAGGCGGCCAGAAGATGCACTTGGAACTGTGCCACTGCAGTTTTCAGCAGCTGGATGTCCTGTCACCTTTGCCCCCAGATTTGCCAGAGAAGATTCTGTGGAGTTCTTCCTCCTTTAAGTCTCCAGGGGTTTTTATCTGTTGGTTGGTTGGTTTTTAATTTTTTTATTAGCATATTCATTGTTACAAATGATACTTATTCTTTATGCCCCTTATCTAATCTCTCTCCTTCCCCCCCTCCCCCTCCCCCTAACAACCATAGATTTGTTCTCTCCATCTGATAGACTAACCATTCCTCTGTTGGTTTGTTGCCTAGATGATCTGTCTAGTACTGAGACAGGTGTAATCAAGTCCTCACCTGTTACTATAAATCAGATGCTTCTTCTATTACTCTGGAGTGTGCTTTGCAGAGAGAGAGGTTCTGATTTAAACAAGGGTCAGTGCATCTTGTGGGCAGAGCTACATCCTGAGCCAGTACCCTGGCCGCAAGGGAAGCAGAGGGGAGTTTCTGTCTACTAAGCTCAGCTTCCAGAGTGGGAGGTAAGATCTGCCACACATGGTGGAAGATTCCAGGTGCTGGACTCTTTTGCATTTGATTTTGTTCTGCTGGTGTATATCCTTGTATAATCCTCAGAAGGAGTTTATGAGTTTTTCCCTTAGTATCTAAATTCTAGGAGAAAAGGATACACTAGTGCTCAAATGACTTGGGCAAGGCCAAGTGTCATTCACAACTGTCAACATTCGCTCTCAGTCTGGACTTCCCTGAGGAAGCTGGTTACCATATTAATACTAACATTTGTCTTCCTTTTGGTTTTTGTTAGTAAGACAAAGATGTATTGCCTTGTTAATGCTAAACCCATAGACTTTATATAGACCAGTTGCCACTATTATCTCACAATTCCTATAAACATTTGTCTTGGAAAGATTAAATTCAACCCAGCAAAATGTTTATTCGGCTCATAATAAAGGCAAAATCTTGTGCTAGGCACTGGGGATGACAAATTTGTCTTAAATTGTCACTGCGATGACTACTTACTTGTTATTTTAATTCCTTCACCATGGAAAAATTACATATTAATTATTCATATCTACTTTTATATTTGTGTCAATATTTCATTATTTCCAATTCTACAGAAGAGCTCCCAAATCTCCACAATACAGTTTTAGAGGTTAATCTTCACAACGATTTCTCTTTTGTTCATATTATGAATATCATTTTGGAATCTAAGGCAATATATATTTGAATAGAAAATGCTACTATTAAAAATGTTAATTATTCATATACTAAAATTATTACTATTATCATCATGACAAAAGAATGTTATAAATTTACAAATATAAGTATGTGTTTGAGGGGATATACTGTTTATGCTCACTGTGGTGCTGACATGGTATTTAGTAAGCATTAGCAGAGGAGTTTTATGGGAAAATACCGATCAGAGCTCTATTTCAGTGCTGGACTGTGGCACAATTCTATATTATTCTGACTGATAAAAAGATAAAGGTCATGACTCATCTTTGAATTGAGTTTTCAATTGATTCTTATCACCATCTTCACATATTTGTCCCTTTGTGATCCACTCCAACTTTCCCATATTGATTCTATGGAGGCTCTTCATGTACTACTCTAACCTTTTAATTTCTGCATCTGAAACCAAGTCTTTATCACACTTGGTCACAGGTGTGATGAGTTCACACTTTGATTTTGAAGTTGGTTAGACATTAGCTGGAGTGAGTTAGTAGTAGCTACAGAAAAGTAAGAGTTAAGACCTCAGTCTCTGCAGTAAAACAAGCCTGGGTTGATCCCCACTGGGCATGAAATTTTAAGCAATTACATAACCTCCGTAAATCTTAATTTTAATCCCTAAAAAGGAACTAACAATAATACTTTCCACAAATGACTGCTGGTGAGGATTAAGTAACATAATATATTTAAAACTCTTTGTCATGCAACCCGGCAATGCCACCCAAGAGAAGCAATGACATATGCTACCCAAAAACCTAAACAGATTTTTTTAGCAGCTTTATTCATTATTGTCTAAAACTGGCAACCAAATGTCCGTCAAATGTTGAATGGCTAAACAAAATGTGATACATCTATACTATGGAATACTATTCAGCAATAAAAAGGAGTAAATAACTGATAAACACAACAACATAGATGAACTTCAAAAGCATTATGCTCAGTGAAAGAAGCCAGGATCAAAATGTTACATACTATATGATTCTACTTATGTGCCATTCTGGAAAAGGTCAAACTATAAGGACCATAAACAGTTCAGTGGTTGTTGGTTTAGGGGTGAGGGTAGGAGACTTAGCACAAGGGAACATTTTGGAGGGATGAAAATAATTTGTATTTTGATCGGGTGCTGATTACATGATTATATACATTTGTTGAAACTAATAAAACTATACACTTTAAAGGGCAAATTTTACTGCTTGTATATTAGACCTCAATAACCTGCCTTTAAAAAATCACTAATGAGGGCCGGCCCGGTGGCACACTGGATAAGTGCGCCGCTTGGGAAGTGCGGCGGCGCTCCCGCCCGAGGGTTCGGATCCCACATACAGATCGGTTCCCGCTCACTGGCTGAGCGAGGCGCAGGAGCAACACCGAGGGTTGCAATACCGTTGCCGGTCCCCAGTCCGGTACGGGGGCAACACTGAGGGTTGCGATCCGTTGCCGGACACGGAAAAAGACAAAAGACAAAAAAAAAAAATCACTAATGATGTTATTAAATATTGATTTGAAAATGTTTTTAAAACCTCATGAATAGTCTGCCTAGTACTAGGTGAGTACTTACTGTTAGTTATTGTTATTACTACTGACTAAGTTGAAAAAGTATGAAAAACTAAAAAATTAGGAATAGTTTTATTTATTGTAGAACATAGGTTAAGATTTAGTCTATTTTAAAGTTTTAAATTTTTGTTGTTTCTATAGATTCAATATTTTAACTCAATAAAGTAAAAGATCATCGGTGGACTGTTGCTAAACAGCAATAATCATTACAAATAGCAATTGTGAGTTGGCTATTTAAAGGGTTGTGTGTAACATCAACTCTTAGGCCAAAATGGCAAGTCTTCCAGGAATTATCAGGGTCCTTTGCCACTTGTCAGATTTGTACAGCTAGGAACTAAATTTTTATCAGTGTATTCTAGAAGACTGATTTACATTCATGAATCTCAAAGGGTACTGATATATAAACCCAACATACAATGTAACACTAAACAGAATTATAACTGCCCAGTCCTGTGTACTGGTCTGGTCATTACATTTTCTCTTTGTGGGCAGAGCTAACAGGGGAACCTGGTACTAATCAGCTTCTCAGGTGTGCAGGGAATCAGAGCAGGGGAGAGCATTCAGTTCTATAGGACATATCCATCCAGATCATAATAAATCCCCCTAAATCATCCCTGTTTCCATAATTCACGAAATTCAAAGTCTTTCTTTATTGAGCAATGTGGGATAAAAACTGATAAAATCTTGTTGGCAACTCTTTTCCATAGACTCCATGCCCCCCACTCTCTTCAGTCTTTCTTCAGACCTAGTACATTACCATTGACAGAATCTGCTTTCTTGATTACAGTTGCATCTGTTCTTTCCTGCCTGAAACTTCGACTTAATTGAACTTGGTGTTCCCAGGTCACATCCATGCCACACTTACAGATATTGTCCAGAGTTACTTCTGCAGATGGTTAATCTCATCCTTTCAGGGATTGCTTTTGCTAGTTTAACAATCAAAGAGTGTTTTGATCATCTGTTGCCCCATAACAAACCACCCCAAAACTTAATAGTGTAAAACATCAACAATCATTTTATTATTAACTTTCACAAGTTTGGGAGGTTGATCCAGCTCAGTTAGGCAGTTTTCACTCAAGATGTCTCATGCAGTTGCAGTCAGATGATGGCTGGTGCTGGAATGTTCTGGATGCTTGCTCCTCACATGTCTGGCATGTGGGCTGGGGAGACTCAAACAGCTGGGGTTGGGAACTTCTAGGGAGCCCTATGCATGTTTCTTTGTCTCTGTGTGGTCTCTCCACATGGTATCTCCAGCATAGCAATATCAGGACAGGGGGACATCTGACAGATGGCTCAGGGCATCAAAGGCTCAGGTCCTAAGTGGAAGAGAGCCAGGCAGACACTCTATTGTCATTTACCATCAAGCCTCAGGAGTCTCACAGTGTCACTTCCACCAAACTCTATTAGTCAAGACAAACACAAGGGGAGGGCATGTGGACTCTATTTCTTGATGGGGACGTGGCAAGGTTCTGGAGGAGCATGTAGGACTAGAAATACTATTGCAGACAGTTTTGGAAAATAGAATCTGCTACAAAAGGCAAACTTAACATTTAGTTATTAGAGGACTTAAGGGTGTTTTATTACATATCAGCCAAATGCTTATTTTCAGGAGTGCCAAATACTAAATATATGCCCCTATTCCACAGCTCATCTCCACAGCCCTGTGAGGTGCAGTGTGAAAGGCGTAGAGGTTGCAAATGAATAGATAAGGACACTAAGATGATTTAAAAATGGGTAAATTTCCTAAAAATATAATATGGAGATACGACTCTGACCTAAATAGACAGGTGCTTTTCAAAATGATATTGGTGATTAAAAGAAAAGAACACACTATAAACTTTCCTTTTAAACAACCTCTTGAGTCTGAATCCATGTTTCAGATGTGTGTCAGGAAGTAAATATTCTTATGTTCCTGCACGGTTAGGGCTTTCTGGGCTTTACTGGAACCTCTTTAAAAGACAGGTCCTCTAAGTGAAATGGTTACCTCCCAGGAAGCATGTGTTTACAGCTCAAGTGTGGGATGAGACCCAAGCACTGGGGACATTCCAGAGGTTGTAAATGAATTCAGAGGTGGTTGTTTTCTCTTTTCCCTGGAGACATTTATATTTCAAATGGTAGCAACCCAGAATCCTTCTCCTTCTCTTCCTGGAGAAGGAGAATTTGCTTGCATTAGGGAGATTAAATTTGTTTCCATCCTCAGGAGGGAAAATTTTATACAAGCTCCCAGATTCCTATTTTTTTGTTCCTTACCATAGTACATGTAGGATGACATCCAGCTCCCATCACATCACTCCAAGGGAAAGAATCAGGACAAAGGGGAGCCGAGGAGATTATTACTGGTAGTAATAATAATTCATCTCAGCCCCAGAAATGTCATGTCCATATGGATGTAGAAAATTAAAAACATCAACATGACAAGAGCACAAAATATGCTTACATATACGTATATAAGTATATTATTTCTTAATTATCTTTTTCTGGTTAATAAATTTAATGTTGCACTGGTTTTGCTCCCAGAAAGAATTAGAATTTACTGGGTTTGTTTTGAGCGTACAATTCAGTCGTTTGTAGTATACTCACAGAGCTCTGTAGCCAACATCACAATCAATTTTAGAACATTCTTATTACCCCCAAAATAAACCCCATACCATTACTGGTCACTCTGCATCCCCACCCCCACCCTCCACCCACTCCCAGCCTTAGGACCTACTAACCTACTTTCTGTCTCTCTAGATTCTTCTACTCTAAACATTTCACACAAATGGAATCGTACAATATGTGATCTTTTGTGCCTGGCTTCTTTCATTTAGCATAATGTTTTCAAGCTTTATTCATTTTGTAGCATGTATCAGTATTTCATTCCTTTATTTCCAAACATTTTGTTTATCCAAACAAAATGTTGATGAACATTCAGATTGTTTCCACCTTTTGGCTATTGTGAGTAATGCTGTTATAAACATTCATATACAAGCTTTCATGAGGACATATGTATTTGTTTCTCTTGGACGTATACCTAGGAGTGAAATTGCTGTGTCATTTGGTAAATCTATGTTTAACCTTTTCAGAAACTGCCAAACTGTTTCCCAAAGCAGCTGTAACATTTACATTCCCACCAGCAGTGTATGTGCTCCAATTTCTCTACATCCTCACCAACACTTATCATATCTCTTTTCAATTGTAGCCATCTTAAGGGTATGAAGTGGTAATCATTGGTTTTAAGATATGAAGTAATCATTTAGTTCAAATTGTTCATATAATATATTACTTTTAATTGGATACATTTTATAACTTTTGCACAAAGCGCCTTCACATAAACTGGGTTTTTTTCAATAGGCTAAAGAGATCGATATTTTCTCTATAAGTCAAGAGGGTTGAATGAGTTGCCCAAGGTCATGTAGCTAATGAATGATACAGCCAGAATATTCTTCAGCCCAGATCTTCTAATTCAAACTCTAGTACACATTTCCTACTCTGCTCCAATAGTCTGATCACTTTGATCTTTACTCTGGATCTTAGAGATGTGAAAAGGGCGGGGGGAGCACATAAAAATCCCTGATGACCAGGAATAATCATGACTATTCTTTAAGTTTGTCTTCTCATTTTGCCATTTGACAATCAGATACACATTTTTGCCATCTCCTTCGATTCTACCCAATGTCAGGAGGAACTTGATGAGGAAGTTGTCTGCCATGTAGTTTTATGTTACACTGAATGATCAGAGAATGTCACATCTTCATTCCCCAGTTAAAGGGAAATTGCTTTCAGTTTTTGAATATCCGTGGAAGGAAGCTGTTATGTCTTATTATATCATTATAATCTGACCTGGTTTCTAAGGATCCATCTGCTGGTATAAATCCCAGATTAGATTCTGCTTCATACACTACCTGGCTCAAATCCTCACCCAGCTTTCTTGGGGATTCAGCTTTATTGGATTCCCCTCTTTCTCATGATGAGAAAATGTTCTTGAGAAAGAAAACCTCCCAGCTTCTCCCTGAAAGAAAGTGAGCTGAGATGCTGGGTACCATTCAAGCTTTATTAAAGAAAGAAATCTGCAGGGCAGTACTCAAAATGGAGGACAGCCCGGGGCTGCCCTGAAAATGGGGGACAGCAGCTAACCTAGGGCAATGGGAGCTTATATTGGTGTGTTGGCACCAAGAGTTGGGTGATGTGATTCTGGGGTGGGGACTGAGTTAGGTCATGGGAATGGAGAGTTCTGTGCATATGGAAATGCAGAAAGTTTCATTTTCTCCAAAACCATGAGGCTTCTTGTGAAAGAGAATGGGGGAGGGGAGGGGAGGAGGTGGATGGCACCATTTTGTACTTGGGCTTGTCTAAAATGGTGCTGGTTCTGTTGCAGATCTGTTACTCCCTTACCCTGTGTTTGGGAAATTTGAAGGACTGGTCCAGCAGGGTATCTTTCTTTCTTTTTTTTTTTTTTTAAAAAGATGACCGGTAAGGGGATCTTAACACTTGACTTGGTGTTGTCAGCAACACGCTTAGCCAGTGAGCGAACTGGCCATCCCTATATGGGATCCGAACCCGGGGCCTTGGTGTTATCAGCACCACACTCTCCCGAGTGAGCCACGGGCCGGCCCAGCAGGGTATCTTTCAACCACTGCCCATACCATCTCCAAGCTCTAGTGTTCTTGGTGACTCTGTCTCTGGTACCTCCCTTGTACCAGTCCACAACCATTCCAATCCTGCATTCAGTTTCTGGAGCTGCTTCTTCCTGCTGCCTCTGCTAGGCTTCAAAGGACTTTCTCCCACTGCTCCCAGGAGGTTTGCTTTTAGTTTGTGCTATGGTCTGAATGAATGTCCCCTCCAAAACTCATGATGAAACTGAATGCCCAATGTGGCAGTATTGGGGCCTTTAAGAAGTGATTGGATTATGAGGGCTCTGCTCTCATGAATGGATTAATTCATTCATGGGTTAATGGGTTAAGGAGATATCATGGAGTGGTACTGGTGGCTTTATAAGAAGAGGAAGAGAGACCTCAGCTAGGATGTGCACATGCTCAGCCCCCTCACTATATGATGCCCTGTGCCACCTCAGGACTCTATGGAGGGCACCCACCAGCAAGAAAGTCTTCACCAGATGCATTCTCTCAACCTTGGACTTCCCAGCCTTTGGTACTATAAGAAATAAATTTTCTTTATAAGTTTCTTTATAAGTTACTCAGTTTCGGGTATTCTATTATAAGCAACAGAAAACAAACTAAGACAGTCTGAAAGGGTATGCCTCCCAGTGTTCCAGTTTATCTATATTGCTGCCACCAGGGAAGAGTTAAGATAAGGCATTCCAGAGATTAATCAGAAAACTGCTCACTGTAGTTCCAAACTTGACACCAATTACCTCCCTTCTGAAGGGGATCAGAATATGCTACCCCAAAATATGCCATGTTGGCATAAGGATTATTTTGAGCTGAAGACAATTGAGTGTTAACGGATGCTGGATGAGTTCTCTACCCTTCCCTTATCTGACTAAAAGCACGGTATAAATTTCCCTTTGAGGAAGGTGCCCCTCCCTTAACCCTGTACCAGGAAGAGAAAGTGGCTCATCATTAAAAATGGAGAGCTGACACCAAGATGAGTTTTGCAAAAAAAGACTTTACTAAAATAGCCCTTGTCTTATGTTAGCTCCTCCATATATTTCCTAGTTACTTCCCCACAGTTTATCACCCCTTGAAGTTCAAATTCTCTTTCTTCTGTCAAGAAGGGAATATAAGCTCCCCAGTCTAAATACTTCTTTGAGTTTCACTTCTTTTCTGTGAACTCCTATGCATATAAAATATTAATAAAAATTGTGTGCCTTTTTCTCTTGTTAATCTGTCTTTTTTTAGTTTAATTTTCAGACCCTCAGTTTCTGAACCTAAGAGAGTAGAGGAAAAGTTTTTCTTCCCTGACACTTCACTGATGCCAACCTTGTGTCCAGAAAGGGAAACTATCCTTTAAATTTACCTATAGCAGTATACTTTCCCAAGGGACTAAAAAGTAGGGACTAAAAAGTAATTTTTGATGTTTCCCTCTTATCTGTGAGTTTTAATCCAAGGGGGCATAACTATAGGTCCTAAAGTCCTCCTGACTGGTCTTATAATGGAGTAGAAAAGCCTTATTTCCTGGAGAAGACAGGTATAGACTCAATAGGGGTCATAGGTACTATTTCATATCAATAAAGTATGAAATTAAAAGCTTGATGGAGTCAGAAATTTTGTATTTGTCTCTACCACAAATAGAGTACCTTTTTATTGAAAAATAATTGATTATACATATTTTGGAGGTACAGAGTTGAATATCAACACCTGTGTACAATGTGTGATAATCAAATCAGTTGAATTAAATTCCATTAATCCACAAAGATCCAATTTAAAGATAATGAAACTCTGGTTTTCTTAATTCAGTCTGCATCTCACCATTTATAGGATTTTTTTTTGTACTAGAGACCACAGATCAGAAATGGAGTATTTTACCACTTTGATGTCAACAGGCAAAATCACACCATTCTTCTGCCCCTACGTGGGCCTGCATCATAGAGACATTTGAGGCATGGTGGAAACCCAAAGATCTAAAACTTTTCATGTGGCCACTAAATTTTCCCTAATCTTTGAAACTAAGCCACTGAGCTTTTGTCAGTCCCACTTTTACTATGTTTTCAGGCAAGGTTGTGGATCAGAGCTACAAAGATATGGTGATTTGAGGCAGGGTGCTATGAGGTAAGTATGTCCCTCCCAAAATTCATATACTGAAAACTTTACCCTCATTGTAACAGTGTTATGAGGGTAAGAAATCCAGTTATGGTTTTCAAAAAGCAAGGCCTATACGATGTGATTAGATTATGAGGACTGTGCTCTTGTGAATGAATTGATCCATTCATAGAGTAATAAGCATGGTTCTGATGGCTTTATAAGGAGAGCAAGTGGGCAGGCTAACTCTCTTGCTCAGCCCATTCTCACCATGTGATACCCTGAGTGCTACAGAGAGTCATCCCACGAGGAAAAACGCCTTCACCAGATGTGTTCCCTGGGCCGTGGACTTCCCAGCCTCCAAAACTATAAGAAATAAATTTCATTTCTTTATAAATTACCCAGTTTCAGGTATTCTGTTATAAGCAACAGAAACAAATACACAGGGCTCACTCAGATTTTTCTCATAACTGTTAGTAGGGCAGTAGCAGCAACTATTTGATAAATCCCAGTACAGGACCAGCATGGAGGCTGCTCATTTAAACACATCAAAGAAGACACCCTAAGAATAAGTGAAAGTGTACTAAACTGATAAGGTCCATTCTCTGTTGATTCTATGCTAAAATGTAAGTTGCCCTCCAGCAAATTACATAGACATTCAGGTGGGGAAAGCCAGTTAAGTAACAACTGTCAAGAGAGCAGTGTTGATGCCTGAATAAATTACCTTATGTCTTAGCAACACTTAGCTTTCTCCTCTTGACTCAATTCTTCTCACCCGCTGAGATCTGATGAGGCTGGGACCAGATAATGTAATGTGGCCGCCTAGATTACAGGAGAGTCCCTTCACAGAGGGGCCTTCACACTGGCGAACTCATTATAGCAAATGGTAACTGCATTTTAATTGGTCTCCATTGTTTAAATTTACAATTACTTTTGATTAGGATATGTTTACAGCATGAGGAGAGTGTAAGTAATCCCATAAGTGAAGATATATATTATTTGCACATGTCTGAAAAATTAAATATACTGTCAGAATTACTCACAACCTGGTATTCTAGCAAAGCTAGTTGTTCCCAGAATGGTACTCAGCAGTTCCAATATAAAGACAGGAAAGGAAACATTCACATTATAGCTTTACTCAGTGACTCAGGAATTTTCTCAGAGGTAACATTTATCTGTGTTCCCATTTACCCCTAGTTTAAGTCCCTCATTAAGAGATATAAAAAGATAATTTTAAAAAGGAAGAAACGGAAGTCTTTTGGCATAGCTAGAGAGACTGTGTCCTCCTTAAGAGTCAAGCTTAGGGAGGAAACACTCTTAATTCCTTTACTCGTTAACTGATTCATTCAAAACACATTTGTTGAACTCATACATGATTGCTCTGAGTGAAAATTGGTGCGGCCACTTTGGAAAAGTGGTAATTTCTATGAAAGCTGAAAATATGAGAAACCTATTATCCACCACTTTTTGTCTTAGAAATGCAAACATGTGTGCACCAAAACACATTGTTAAAAATAATAATAATAATAATTGAAAGGTCTTTAGGCTTAAATGGCTCCAGCAGCTTGGGTTCCTACATCAGCAATCCAAAGTCCAACTTAATGTAAACAGTAAAATGAAACTCAATCTTAACCCGTCAGAAACTGCCAAACTAACCTCTAATTAGGGACTTTTCATTTTAACCAATCAAGTTATTTTCTTTGTCTTGCTTCCAAGAACGTATTATAAAGATTTCACCTCAAGTCCCTTTGGTGGAGCCCAGCTGCTTATGGTTCGGTGCTGCCTGACTCATAAATCGTCTGCTCAAATAAACTCTTTAAAATTTTAATGTGCTAAGTTTATCTCTTAACAACACACATAAGAATTTTCATAGCAGCACTATTCATAATAATGCCAAACTGGAAAACTAAATGCCTAACAATAGTGGACTGGATAAACAAATTATGGTAAATTTATAAAACAGAATACTATCAAGCTAGGAAAACTAACTTACAGCTACACACACAAAAATACTTGGATGAATCTTACAAACATAATCATTTATGAAAGAAAAACAAACACACAAAAACTGCAAATTGTATTATTCCATTTATATAAAGCTCAAAAATAGGCAAAACTAATATATGGTGTTAGAAGTCAGGATAGTTGTTAGCTTTAGGGGAGTGAGAGCCATTGGAGGAAAACACAAGGGAGGCTTCTGGGGTTCTGTAAATGTTCCATTCTTTGATCTGGTGCTGGTTCCATGAGTGTGTTCACGATCATAAAATTAATTGGGCTGTATGTGTATGACTCGTAATTTTCAGCATTGTGTAATGCTTAGTAAAAAAGTTTACACAAAAAACCAATTTGCTGTGTGCTGTGTATGAGTATTTAGTATGGTATTCTCTTCTGTTTTTGCCCTCTAGGAGCTCACAGCCTCGAGGGGGAGATGGGCATTCAAGAATATGATTCTAAACAATACTGAATGACTGAGAGAGTGTGTGGAAGCTCTAGAGCAGTGACCTTGAAGTGGGCCATAGGAACAGGGAAAGGAATCAGCATAGATTTGTGAAGGATGTTGAAGTGACAAGTAGGAATTAGACGGTCTAATAAAGAGGGTGGGGTAGCTATGCAGGCAGGGTCCACTGAAAACAGAGCATAGGGAGGAGCCTGCTAGGTCTCCAAAGGAGGTCAAAAAGTCCTTGCAATGTCTCTATGTCTCAGTTAATAATAGATGAAATCTCAAAAGTATCTGCCTGATAATTGAGATCACTCATGTCAACATGACTTAATTGTTTATTCCAGGAATTTTTTATCTCGGGAACATGACAGTCACTGCTCACAAAATAATGGTCTCCCTATAGTCTTGAATACTGTCTCTAAGTCAATCTACTTCAAAAGGTGCAATGAGGTGAGAGGCACAGTCAAGAAGAGTTTTGTTTGCCATAGACGCTAGAAATAAGAACTGGGAACTTCCCATTTTCAAAGGTTTAAAAAAATGTTAATCTCTCAAGAGTTTAGTCAATTTCAAAGGTTGACATTGTGAGCCTATATGGGATATATGGCACCATCTTTGAATATTCTTCTCTTTGCCCTACTACGAGACTGCCTTTCTTACAACTAATACGCACCTAAGGACTTGAGCCTTGGAAGATTTCTTTAAAGCTGTCCAGCTTAAACCCTCATAAAAGAAAAAGTATTCTTCATTATGGGCATCTCAGAAATTTACAGCAAATTGCTGTTTCTTTGCAGTTTGATTTATAATTGAATTAACCAACCTCTTGTATGGGTGACCTTAGATTGTTCTCTACAGCCTCTATCTGCTGATTCAGTTTCAAAAAACTGATGATCAGCAACTTGTGAGGGACCAGCAACCACCCTACCCACAGTGCTTGTTAAGGGAGTTTGACCTGAAGTCCAGAAATTAAGGTTTTAATATTTTTGTCACACAAAAAAGGAAATACTTAAAATTAATGTGCTCTTTTTAAATACTCAGATACTAGGCTTCTGTGCTCCAACACAATAAGGTTTTATAGGGAAATTTAATTTTTTCTCCTGAAGATTTGATAATTTGAGCCTATAAAACAAACTGATGATTGATAGTTTAACAGGAAAAAAAAGCATAGCAAGTTTTATTATGTGCACACATATGCGCAGGAGACATGAAAAGTATGAAAACTCAAAGAAAGGGTGAGATGGCCAAAGTTTTTATATCATCTTGAGGTTACAATAAGAATAGGGGCTTGGAATGTGGCAAGACAATTTATAGGAGGGGAAAGGAGGGAGAGGCCAGATGAAACCTCACGGATAGCAGCTCTCAGAAACAATAGTTGGTAGAAGGTGGTAGCAGTTTCCTGTCAGACTCTTAGTTAATCTTTCCTAGATCTGGACAAGCGAGGAGGCCTTACAGAAACTCTGCCTATTTATTTGATCAATGCAGATTTTCTCTGCAGATGGAAATCTCCCCCATGAAAGGCAGCTTTTAAAGCTATTTCTGATTCCAGTCCCTCTGAATAGCCATCTTGAAATATGTCAAAGAAGTATATTTTGGGGTGAAATATTTTTGGTTTCCTTTAGTTTCTTTCTTGGGAGTACAGAGTTATTCCCATCCACTTCTTCTGTCAGTAACTAGACTCAATAAACTAGAATATCTGACAAAATCCTTTACTTCTTCCTAAAGTGCACCTTCCCTTCCCCATAAGGGCTTGGGGCACGTAGGCAAACTAAGTCTCAGGCGCTGACCACTTGGGATCCTGTAGCTCTTCAAAGTAACTGCGCAGGTTTAAATTCAGTGTGTCCCTTGGTCAGAGCTATATATTAAAGAAGAGCAAATCTACAGCACCAAGAAAGAGACAGGATTTGTGAAATCTCTTCTCTGGAGGAGAAGTTGTAAACTGGAGTGTTGGGATAAGGCAGAAGGAGGAGAGGCATGTTGACCTAAAAGAAACTGAGGCCAAACATATGAAGCACAGAATTTATAGAGCCAATATGACAGGGAAATGCATAGGTCAGGTTGCCCTGAGAAATGCACTCCAAAGGATACCAGCAAATCTTAGCATTTTATAATCACAAGAAGGGTAGAATCAAAGGAGGGAGAGAAAAGACAGCCTACCCAATCACTTCATCACTTCACTATTGGTTCTACAGGACGTGTAGACTTAGGATTGTTACTAGGTTCCATCCTACATGCAGGGACTTAGGGCAAGGGTTACAAGATGCATACTAGGTTGTTTTATGACTTTCTGGTGCCACCACATCTGCTTTTAAGTAATAATGGCCTTAGGATAATGTTTATAATGTTTTTCAGGACAGGTGGATGTGACTAATGATTTATACCAGATCATCCGAGACATTATCATTTAGCTGACCTGGTCAGAGCAGATTTTTTTTGTTATCAGATGGAAGAAGCTTATCTGAGCCAATCAAAATTTAACCCAATATTGCTTAGGATGAAGCCAACAAGTGCAGTAGAGACAAGCTCGAAAGAAGTCCAGAAGTGAAGAGTTAGGGAACTCATGACAATGAGCAGTATCAGGACCACAAGCAGGAGAAGCTGGGGGGACACTATTGCAGGGGCCAAGGGAAAGTTTTCCCTTTTGGTCATCTGAGGGGTCACTGAAAACCAACTGATACAAAAAAGACATTCATTGGAGAAAAGGAATAACAAATTTTATTTTAACATGCATGGGAGAAAATCACAGGAGAGCGATCACCCAACTGATCCGATAGGATACAGAGGCTTATATCACTTTTCTTCATAGGGGAGGGGGAGATGGGGAAGGTAGAGAATTCTTTGAAGGGCCAATAAGGATTATTAGGGAGAATAAATGGGCAAGGTGGGGAAGGGGATCAGAAATAAACCTGTAAATCATTCTCTTTGGAATTTGAAGGAGCCAGAGAGACAGACATTAATGTGTGAAAAGGTCTGTCCACATGTGGCTACATTCCTCAGTAGCCTTTCCTGTGACAGATGGTGAGATAGCAGGGAGGGTGGAAAGCAATTGTTCTCCTTGGCCCAGACTTTATGCAAATAAGGGAAAGCCTTTTCTAACATCTGCTGTTCTCTAAGGGCCTTTCATTCAAAATATTCATCATTCCAGGATACCATATTTTGAGATAAAATCCCCTGTGTTTCTTCAGTATCCACTGAGCTCAGACAAATCTATTGGAAATACTCTGCCACTGTTGCCTTCCCGATGGGCCCGTGGCTTGACTGCTGTGAGAAGCTTCTCACATTCATGACATGGTCATGGTTGGGGAAGAGCTGCAAGCAGTGTCTGCGATCCCAGATCCCTGCCTAGAGCTTTGCCTGGGCCAGTGGGATTTGAGGACTTATGGGTCTCACCAGCTCACCAAATATTTGAATAGAAAAATTGGTTAGAGGCTAGTTTCAGCAATATTACAGACTGAATAACCTGAAAATCCTCCATCTACCAAACACCAAGAAGTGCCAGAAAAACATAAATGAAAGTCCTTATAAATTTCATCTGAGTTGCCAAATTTCCTGGTGGCCAAAAACAAAGAGGAAACTGATAGAGTAGTAAGTGCCAGAGGTGGAGTTGTGGCAGTCGTGGAGATGGAGCAATGCCCGTTTCTATTACCTAGTGGTATTAACCCCACACAGGAACAGGAGGTGAGATCTGGGGCCTAGGTGGTGGTGGAGAATTGTGTTAACCCTTTCTCCACATGAATCCAGATCCTTAAATGGGACAATAAAAAGTCTGGAGTTGAGACTTCAGGTTTCTGTTATGACATGTAAAGAACTTGGAGGTTGTCACTACTGTCCTTATAATAAGATAAAGCTGGCAAAACTAAAAATCAATGACTTTTCTTAACCCCACCACGGACCTGAGTTTACAGGGTAGACAACTGCCTTGAAATCTGTAGAAGCAGCTGCACCCATGAGTCAGCTGAGATCTGAATACCTGGAACAGTAGCTGTTAGAAACACTTCAATGGTAATTTTGATGAATTGCTGGAGGCTGAATGTGGAATAACCTGAGGATAAGAAATTCCTGAGGGACACTCTCTGGTGGGCCAGGGGCAGGGCACAGCTTCATGGTCTTTACTTCCAGAAACTCTACCGGATTCTCATGGTGAAGATCCGAGAGAAATTCCCTTATGACTCTGGCAGGAGGAGGTCACAAGTAATCATGGTGAAAAACACTCAGCGATATCCTATACAGGGGAAGGACTTTGCCAGAGCCTCATTCCAGCTATGGAAAGGACATTCCTCCAACTCTGGCCCTGTTCAATCTTCATGTTCATGTAAAGGAGCAGGGGGTGGGGGGTAGGGTTTGGGAGCATAGTCAACAGAAATCAGGGCTTTGAGGAAATAAATCGAGAACACTGAAGCCAGGGAAAGGAGTAAGGGATGGGGAAAATGCTATACCACTGGAGAAATACTTCTGGAGATAGAAGACTTGAAACATAGGCTCAATAGTGGACTGAGATTGTATTTAATTGGAAGATTGTAGAACAATTTCTCACTCACGTACCTTAGCATTACAGTATTATATGGGCTCTGGTATAACATCGGATAAAGCTAAAGAAGCTGCGAGACACAGACTGTCTCTGAGAAGGAGTACTAACAAAAGCCCAAAGTCAAGACAGGAGACAAAAACAAGGACATTAGATGAATTTGAAGCCTCTGGTACCTATAAGGTAATTTATAAACAACAGAAATTTATTGCTCACAGTTCTGGCAGCTGGGAAGTTCAAGATCACAGAGCCAGCTGATTTGGTGTCTGGTGAGAGCTTACTCTCTGCTTCAGAATAATGCCTTCTAGCTGTGTCCTCACATGGCAGAAGGAACAAATGACCTTCCTTGGGCCTATTTTATAATAGAACTAATCACCTCCTAAAGGCCCTACCTCTTGATACGTGCCTTGGGGATTATGTTTTGACATGTGGATTTTGGGGGTATACAACCATTCAGACCATGGCATAATTTAACTACTAGCCAGATTAACATAAATCCTCATACGTGCCTATTTACCTAAATTCGTATTACCTAATGCAACATATTAGGCTTACAAGAGAAATTTACAAGGCATACCAAAAAGAAAAAAAAAAACAATCTAAAGAGACAAGTTAATCATCAGAACCAGACTCAGATATGATAACAACGTTGGAATTATAAAACAGAGAATTTAACTATGATTAATGTGCTAAGTTTCTAATGGAAAGAAGAGACAGCACACAAACACAGCTGGCAAATGTAAGCAGAGACATGGAAATTCTAAGAAAGGACCACATGGAAATGCTAGACATCAAAAACACTGTAACAGAAAGTAAGAATTCCTTTGATGTGCTGGGCAGTAAACTTGACACAGCTAAGGAAAAAACCAGAGAGCCTAAATGTAGGTCAATAGAAATTTTCTAAACTGAAATGCAAAGAGAAAAAAGAATTTAAAAAACAGAACACTCAAAAACAATTGTGGAACAATTGCAAAAGGCATAAGTATGTGTAATGGGAATATCAGAAGGAGAAAAAAAAAAAGAAAGTGAAGCAGAAGAAATATTTGAAGTCATAACAGATGAGGATTCTTCAAAAATAATGACAGACACCAAATCATAAATTCTGGATGTTCAGAGAACATCAAGGTTGATAAATAGTAAAAATGAAAAACAAAAAAACACCTAAGCATATATTCAAATTGCATCAAACAAAACTGAGGAGAAAAATCTTGAAAGAAGTCAGAAAAATAATCTTATCTCTACAGGAACAAAGGTAAGAATTACAGAAGACTTCAGATCAGATACCATGGAAGCAAAAAGAGAGTGGAGTAAAAGATTTTAAATGATGTAAGGAAGACTTCACCAACTTTGAATTCTATATTCAGTGAAATTATCTGTCAAAAATAAAGGAGAAATAAAGATTTCTCAGGCAAACCAAAACTGAGGAAATTCAATGCCTGCTCTACATGAAAGGTTTAAAATTTGTTCAGGCAGAAAGAAAATGATATAGGTCAGAAATTTGGGTCTTTTTAAAAAATTTATTTTTTATTGTAACATAATTGATTGTACATACCTGTGGGGTACAGAGTTGAATATCAATACCTGTGTGCAATATGTGATGCTTAAATTAGGACAATTTTTATATTCAACATTATACAATGTAATCATTTTTTTTTTTCCTTTTTGTCTTTTTCCGTGTCTGGCAACGGATCGCAACCCTCAGTGTCGCCCCCGGACCGGACCGGGACCGGCAACGGGACCTCAACCCTCGGTGTTGCTCCCACGCCTCGCTCAGCCAGTGAGTGGCCGATCTGTATGTGGGATCCGAACCCTCGGCGGGAGCACCGCCGCGCCACACTTCCCAAGCGGCACACTATAGCAGTGCGCCACCGGGCCGGCCCTAATGTAATCATTTTTTATAGCCCTTTACTAATACCTCCCTTCACCTCCCTCCCCTGCCCACTATCCCACCTCTTGTAATCTCAGTTCTGATCTCTCATTTTGAAAGCTCAATGTATTATTATGATTGT
Organism: Galeopterus variegatus; assembly: GCF_000696425.1. Taxonomy (NCBI): domain Eukaryota; kingdom Metazoa; phylum Chordata; class Mammalia; order Dermoptera; family Cynocephalidae; genus Galeopterus; species Galeopterus variegatus. The sequence goes on from NW_007726243.1 coordinate 732,677, forward strand.
ATCTTTCTTTTTTTAAAAAAAATTATTTTTTAGCTTCCATTTATGAGTGAGGACATATGGTATTTCTTTTTCTGTACTTGGCTTATTTCACTTAACATGATTTTCTCTAACTTCATCCACGTTGCTGTGAATGTCAGAATTTCATTCTTTTTTATGGCAGAGTAGTACTTTACTGTGTATACATACCACATTTTCCTGATCCAGTCATCCAATGATGGACATTTAGGTTGGTTCCAACCCTTGGCTACTGTAAACAGAGCTGCAATAAATGTAAGACTGCCAGTATCCCTTCGACATGATGATTTCCCTTTCTTTGGCTCTATACTCAGCAGTGGAATAGCTGGATCATATGGCAGTTCTATCTGTACTAGTTTGAGGAACCTTCATACCATTTCCCATAACGGCTGCACCAATTTAGTCCCACCAACAGTGTGGGAGGGTTCCCCTTTCTCTGCAACCTCATTAGCATTTGTTATTCTCTCTCTTTTTGATAATAGCCAGTCTAACTGTAGTGAGATGACACCTCAATGTGAATTTTGTTTCCATTTCCCTGATGCTTAGTGATATTGAGAATTTTTTCATGTGTCTGTTGGCCGTTTGTATATCTCCCTTTGAAAAATGCCTATTCAGCTCCTTTGCAAATTTTTAAATCAGGTTATTTGGTTTATTTCACTGTTAAGTTGTTTGAGTTCCTTGTATATTCTAAATATTAATCCTTTAGATGCATAGTTTCAAATAGTTTCACTCTGTAGGTTGTCTTTTCCTCTGTTAACAGTTTCTTTTGTTGTGCAGAAGCTTTATAGTTTGATATAATCCCATTCATTTATTTTACATTTTGTTGCCTGTGCTTTGGGGGTCATATTCATAAAATCTTTGCCCAGTTCTATTTCTTGAAGTGATTCCCATATGTTTTCTTTTAGGAGCTTTGTTGTTTTCAGGTCTTATATTTAAGTCTTTAATCCACTTTGAGTTGATTTTGGTATATGCTGAAAGGTATGGGTCTAGTTTCATTCCTCTACATTTGGATGTACAGTTTCCCAGCACCACTTATTGAACAGACATTCTTTTCCCCAATGTATGTTTTTGGTGTCTTTAGCAAAGATCTGTTGGCTGTAAGTTTGTGGGTTGATTTCTGTGTTCTCTATTCTATTCCATTGGTCTGAGTGTCTGTGTTTATGCCAGCACTGTGCTGTTTTAGTTATGATAGCTTCATAGTATAATTTGAAGGTAGGTAGTTTTATGCCTCCAGCTTTATTTATTTATTTATTTTTTACTCAGGACTGCTTTGACTATTCCGGGTCTTTTGTTTTTCCATATTAATGTTTGGATAGTTTTTTCTACTTCTGTAAAGAATTTCACTGGTATTTTGATGGGGATTATGTTGCATCTGTAGATTGCTTTGGTAGTATGAACATTTTCACAATGTTAACTCTTCCAATCCAAGAACATGGAATGTCTTTCCATCTTTTTGTGTCCTCTTTCATTGCGTTTAACAGTGACTTGTAGCTCTCATTGTAGAGATCTTTCACCTCCTCGGTTACATTTATTCCTAAGTTTTTGTTTGTTTCATTTTGGGTTGTTTTTGTTTGTTTGTTTGTTTTTTGGTGACTATGGTCAATGGGCTAGCTTCTCTTGATTTCTTTTTCTTCTAGGTCATTGTTCAAATATAAAAAAGCTACTGATTTTTGTGTGTTGATTTTGTATCTGACAATTTCACTGAGATCATTTATCACCTTTGTTTTTTTGTAGAGTCTTTAGGCTTTTCTACATATAGGATCATGTCATCTGAAAACAGGAAAAATTTGACTTCATCTTTTCCAACCTAGATGTCCTTTCTTTCTTTCTTTTGCCTGATTGCTCTGGCTAGTACTTCCAATACTACGTTAAATAGGAGTGGTGAGGGGGGCATCCTTGTCTTGTTCCCATTCTTAAGGTAACATTATCATCCCATTCTGGATGATATTGGTGGTAGGTTTGTCGTATATGGATTTTATTGTGTTTATTTTATTATTTTATTTTCTTTCCTTCTTTACCTAATTTTCTGAGAGTCTTTATCATGAAGGGATATTGAATCTTGTCAAATGCTTTTTCTGCATCTGTTGAGATAATCATATGGTTTTGTCCTTGATTTTGTTGATACGGCATATTACATTTACGGACTTGCATATGTTGAATCACCATTGCATTCCTGGGATGAATCCCACTTTATTGTGTTGTGTATTTTTTTTTTTTTTTGATGTGTTGCTGTATTGTATTTGCTAATAGTTGAGTGAGGATTGCATCTATGCTCATCAAAGATACTGGCCTATAGTTTTCTTTTTTTGTTGTATCTTTGTCTGGTTTTGGGGTCAGGGTGATGCTGGCTTCACAGAATGTGTTTTGGAGAATGGTCTCTGCTTCATTTCTTTGGAGTAATTTGAAGAGAATTGGTATTGATTTCTCTTTAAAGGTTTGGCAGAATTCAGCAGTAAAGCCATTTGGTCCTGGGCTTTTCTTTTTTGGGAGACTGCTGATTACTGCTTCAATATCATTGCTTGTTATTGGTCTGTTCAGGTTTTCTATTTCTTAGTTCAATCTTGGTAGTTTGTATGTGTCCAGAAATTTATCCATCTCCTCCACATTTTCAAATTTCTTTGCATATAGTTGTTTGTAATTGTCTCTAATGATTTTTTGTATTTCTGTGGCATCAGTTGTAATGTCTCTTGTTTCATTTCTAATTTTCGTTATTTAGGTCTTCTGTATTCTTTCTTTAGTTAACCCAACTAATGGTTTACCTATTTTGTTTATCTTCTTGTAAAACCAACTTTTTGTTTCATTGATTTTTTATATCATTTTTTGGGTTTGTGTTTCATTTAGTTCTGCTCTGATCTTAATTATTTCTTTCTGTCTGCTACTTTTGTGATTAGACTGTTCTTGTTTTTCTTGTTCTTCAAGGTGTAGAGTTACGTTGTTTATTTGAAATCTTTCTATTCTTTTCATGTAAGCACTTATTGCAATGAATTTCCCTCTTAGTACTGCTTTTGCAGCATGCGACAGGTTTTTGGATGATGTATCTTTATTTTCATTAGTTTTGAGACATTTTTGGTTTCTTGTTTAATTTCTTCATGGACCCATATGTTATTCAGGAACATGTTGTTTAATTTCCATGTGTTTGCATAGTTTCAAGAGTTTTGCCTTTTATTGATTTCTAGTTTTAATCTATTGTGGTCTGAGAAGATATTTAACATGATTTCAATTTTTTAAAATTTGTTAAGTCTTGATTTGTGACCTAACATGTGGTCTATCCTGGAGAATGTTCCATGTGCAGATGAGAAGAATGTATATACTTTGGTTGCTGGATGAATTTTTCTGTAGATATCTGCCAAGTCCAATTGGTCTAAAGTGTAGTATAAAATCCTCTATTTCTCTGTTGATTTGTCACCTAGATGATATGTCCAATGTTGAGAGAGGGGTGCTCAGGTCCTCTATCATATTTGGGTTTATCTATCTCTTTACTTAGGTCTAAAATTGTTTGCTTTTTATATCTGTATGCTCCAATGCTGGTGCATATATATTTGTGATTGTTATTCTTGCTAAATAGATCCCTTTATCAATATATACTGGACTTCTTTGTCTCTTTTTATAGGTTTTGGCTTAAAGTCTATTTTATTCAATATAAGAATAGCTACTCCTGCTCACCTTATATTTCCATTTTTGTGGTATATCTTTTTCCAGCCCTTCGCTCTCAGTCTGCATGTGTCTTCACAGGTGAGGCGAGTCTCTTGTAGACAGCATAGAGTTGGGTCTAGCTTTTTAATCCAATCAGCCAGTCTGTGTCTTTTGAGGGGAGAATTTAATCCACTTACATTTAGGATGGTTACAGAAAAATATTGTCTTCTGGCATTTTATCAATTTTCATTTGGATGTTTTAAATATCTTTTGTTTCTTTCTTTCCCTTTTATTATTTGTCTTTGGTTTTTGTTGGTTTGGGGAGGTGGTAAGATATACTTTCTTTCTCTTTCTCTTTTGCAACTTTGTTCTACCAGTAGGTTTTGTTCTTTCTTGTGTATTCATAGCTGTGATTATCATTTCTTGGATTCCAGATGCAGGGCTCCCTTGAGGATTTCTTGTAAGGCTGGTCATGTGCTGGTGAACTCTTGTAGTTTTTGTTTGTCCGGGAAATACACTATTTTTTTCTTCATTTTTAAAGGATAGCCTTGCTGGGTATAGTATTCTTGGCTGGCAGGTTTTTTTTATTTTAGAATTCTGAATTTATCATCCCATTCTCTTCTGGCCTGTACAGTTTCTCTTGATAAGTCTGCTGTTAGTCTGATGGGGACTCCCTTATAGGTGACTTGAAATTTTTCTCTTAACTGTTTTTAGGATTCTCTCTTTGTCTTTGAGTTTTTCCAGTTTGACTATAATTTGCCTCATAGAGGACCTTTTTGGATTGAACCTGTTTGGGGATCTTTGAGCCTCCTGAATCTGACGGTCCGTGTCTCTCCCTATACCTGGGAATTTTTCTGCTATTATTTCACTGACTATATTCTCAATGCCTTTTCCTTTCTCCTCCCTCCCCTTCTGGAACACCCATGATTTGGATGTTTCTGTGCTTAAGGTTGTCTGCTCTCAGATTTTCTTTATTTTTTAAAATTCTTTTTCCTTTTCTTTTTTTAAAATTTATTTATTTATTTATTTATTTATTTGGTCCACCTGAAAAGAGACTATCTTGAAGATCAGAAATTCTTTCTTTTGCTTGCTGTAGCCCACTGCTTAAGCTCTCAGTGGTGTTTTTTATTTTGTTGAATGACTCCTTCAGTTCCAGGAGTTCTGCTACCTTCTTTTGTAAAGTATTAACCTCTTTGTAAATTTCCTCTTTCATATCCTGGATAGTTTTGCTTAGCTCATTGTGTCATCTAACTGCGTCTTCTTGTATCTCATTGAATTTCCATAATTTTTTACTTGAAATTCCTTTTCAGTCATTTCAAGGGTATCCTGCTTTATGGGGTCTGGTACTTGAGAGTTATTGTATTTCTTTGGTGGACTCATATTTTCTTTCTTTCTTTTTTTTTTTTGTATTTTGAGTACGTCTACATTGATGTCTGTTCATCTGGTAGAGACATTGCTTCTTTTTTTATTCTCCTTCCCTGGACTCTGCTGGTGACCCTCTGTGTTTCAATGCAGTCAAGTGGTCAGCAGTCCACCTGCACAGTGGCAGTGGCTGCTGTGGTAGTAGGCCACGCTTGCAATGGTGGTAGTTGTAGAGGTGGCTTTGAAGAGTTGCCTGTGTGGCAGCAGTGGCTCCAGTGGTGGTGGGCTGCTTGCATGATGATGGTGGTTGTGGTAGCAACTGCAGCAATGTTGGTTGCAGCAACCATCTGCTTCACTTTGATGTCCACAGCGGTGGCTCATGCAGCTATTGTGTCTGAAACAGCAGCAGGGTTACTTCGTGGTGGTGGAAGCAGCATCAGTGGCTGCAATTTCCTCCCTGGCATCTGCAGTGTCCTTAGTGGCAGCAGGGTTATTTCATGGGGGTGGCAGCAGTGCTGGCAGTTGCAATTACCTGCTTCATGTCTGTGGTGTCCTTGGTGACAGCAGGGTTACCTCGTGGGGGCAGCAATGGCACTGGTGGCTGCAATTTGCCTCCCTTGTGTCTACAGTATCCTCGGCAGCAGCAGAATTAATTCACAGCAGTGGCAATGGCAGTGATCATTGCAGCCACCTCCCTCACTTCTGCAGAGTCTGAGGCTACAGTGATGAGCCAGCCTCAGGACCACTGCTCTGCAGGGAGCTGCTCTGCAATAGGTGATGGTTCTGGGACTGAACAATAGCCCTGGTGACTGTGGCAGCAGTGGCAGTGGTCCCATTTTGATCTTTTTCTGTAGGAGGAACATGCTCTGGGCCCCTCTAGTCTGCCATCTTCCTGGAAGTCCCTCCCTCTGTTTGGGCCTTTAGAAAGAAAGAAAGAGCATCAGAGAAAATTAGATGAAAGTAAAATAACATATTTTATTTTTCTTAACTGATCTAAGAGATAATTATTTAAAATAATCTTAGTGCCAACATATTCAGTGGTTATAACATCAATAAATGAAATCAATGACAGCAGTAAAGGGACAGGAAGGTGAAATCAAGAATATTCCCTTACGGGGCCGGCCCGGTGGCGCACTGCTACAGTGCGCCACTTGGGAGCGCGGCAGCGCTCCTGCCGAGGGTTCAGATCCCACATACAGACCGGCCGCTCACTGGCTGAGCGAGGTGC
>NW_007726243.1:739311-774188 GCF_000696425.1 Galeopterus variegatus
AAAAAAAAAAAAAAAAAAAAAAAAAAAAAAAAAAAGGAAAAAAAAAGAATATTCCCTTACAAGGTCCTTGCACTATCCATGAAGTGGTATTGTGCTATTTAAAAGTAGATTTGATTAGTTGTACATGTATATTGCAAACTCAGGGGAAACTACTAAAAGAAAAAAGTGTAATTGATATACTGAAAGGAGAAAAAAATGGAATCATATAAAATGTTCAATTAAAAGCAGAGAAGGCAGAAAAAGAGAAAGAATAATTGCAACAGATAAAAAACAGAAACATGGTGGACGTTAATCCAAGAAAGTCAGTAAATTGATATTTAAAGGTAATTAGCTAAATATAGCAATTAAAAGATGGAAATTTTCAAAGTGGATTTAAAAATACTCCAACTATTAGTTTCAGCAAGAATATAAAGACTCGAGTTAAAAGTCAAGGGACAGAGAAAGGAATACGGTGCTAACACTAGTCAAAAGAAAAACTAGAGTAGCTATATTAATTTCAGAGAAAGAAGACCTCAGAATAAAAAAATTAGTATACATTTATTATTTTAAAGCAGAGGAAAATACCAAAAGAAATAGATAAAATAATTGGAAGAGGTTGCTTTAGAAATTGGATGATGAGGTTGGTACCATGTGTTTTCCATTAAAACACTAGGTGTACAATTTGATTTTTAAAGCTAAGTATCTATGTTACTTTCATCCAATAATATTTAAAACAAGGTATATTCATATAATTTATCCACTTAACAGATTAAAAGAGAAAACCATATGATCTTTCAGTAGATGCAAAGAAAAAAAAAACACATGATAAAATTCAGCATCTTTTCATGATAATAACTCTTAGCAAAATAAGAAGAAAACTTTCTAATCTTGATAAAGTTTATCTATAACAGGGACTCACAAAAATTATAGCAGACAAAACTATCGAAAGTAAAACATTAGAAGCATTCCTTTTATAGTGAGGAAGAAACGAAGGGTTACTTTTATCACAGACTTTATTAAACATTATGCTGGAGGTCCTCAACAGTGCAGTAAGATAAAAGAAAGGTACAAAATTTATAAAGATCAGGAAAAGGAAAATTGTCACTATTTACAGGTGATATGATTGTCTTCAAATGAAACCTAAGAGAATCTACCCCAAATCTTCTAAAGCTGATGTGAAAGATCAGCAAGATTGCTGGACTCAAAACCAACCCACTAAACAAAGCATGGACCAGTGACAAACAAAGCATGTGACTGAAGAAAACAGTAGCAGAAAAACTCTAGGTATCTAGAAATAAAGCCAATACAATATGTGCAAGATCTTTACCAAAACATAAAAAGAGAGACCTAAGTAAACGAAGAAATGAACCAAATTTATTAATGGAAAGTCATATTGTCAACATCCACCAATTGAAAAGTGGGCAAATAACATATGGTTTATTTAAAAGTTAAATACCATGTAGCAGTTACAATGAATAAACTATAGCTACATGCATAAACATAGGTAAACCTCAAGAAAGATAACGTTGAGCATAAAAAGCATATTGTAGAATACAAAATTATACAATTTATATATATTTATAACATGTAAAACTATATACTATTCATGAATATATACATGTAGTAAAAACTTAAACATCAAATGAAGGATGGTAGTTACCTTTGGAGTGGGAGAAAGGGCAGTACTTTACAAACTATGCACATTGTAATAATTACCTGGGGATGTTCAACAATGCTAATGGCTGCCTCCCCCAGACATAACCATTTAATTGGTATGAGATAAGACCTGGGAAATGGGAGTTTTAAATCTCTCCAGATGATTCTAATGCAGCAAAGTCTGGGAACCACTAGGTGAGTGTGAGTTAAAGATGGGTAGTTGTATAGGTGGCTTCAACTCTATTTGTGAATTTCTATTTCTTAAAATAAGTATTGGATCAAATACCCAAAAATGTTAAGATTTGATAATGCTAGATGATAGGTATATGGGTATTTACCATATTACTTTCTATATTTTTCTGCTTCCTTGACTTTTCAGAAAGGGGAAGGAAGAGAGGAAGGGAAAGAGAGAGAAGGAAGGTACGGAGGGAGGGAGGGAGTTCTGTTAGCGCTGACCTGGTCACCCATTCCAGTGCTGCATCTACCTGTTCAGAGCAGAAGATTGCACCAGGGTCCCTTAGTCACCTGTTGCCTGTTTACCACATTTGTTGCCACTTAACTGGAGCATGACGGTGGTAAGAAAAGGGCCCTGGAATGCTGACCTTGTTATCTGATCCTGGTCCTACAGTGATGCAAACACCCAGCTCAGAGAACGGGTGTGATATTATGACAGACACGTTGGTTTTCATCTGCAGCTCCTGGTTTGTTCTAACCTCCCCCCACCTTTCTGTCTTGGAGATGTCCATAGAGAAATTCTCTTACCTACTTCATCTGATTGTAGAGCATAAGACCCCCATTTCGGAAGGGGACCCATCCCATATCTGCGAGGAAGGAGGCCAAGAAGAATCTGAATGCACAGGCCGTGCTGGCTTTCCCCACCCAGCCTATTAGTATTAGATCATATCCTTTTGTCCAGTCACATTTCTACATGGTTGTCCATGCTCCAGTCATGCTTACGTGATGAAGCTTCCATAAAAACCCAAGAGCACAAGGTCCAGAGAGCTTCTAGATACTGAACACGTGGAGCTTCCTGGAGGGTGACACGCCCAGGGAGGGCATGGAAGCTCCATGTCCCTTCCCCCACACCTCGCCCTATGCTTCTCTTCCTCTGTATCCCTTGTAGTCTCCTTTATAATAAACCAGTAAACATGAATACATATTTCCCTGAGTTCTGTGACCCACCCAAGCAAACTAACCAAACCCTAGGAGGGGGTTGTGGCAACCTTGGCTTATAGCTTGTTGGTCAGACGTGCCAGAGGCCTCTGAAGCAGGGGCTGTCGTGGAGACCAGGCCTTCACCTGTGTGAGCTGACACTACCTCCAGGAAGCGTCAGAACTGAATTGGAGGCCACCCCACTGGTGTCCACTGCTGGCTTACTTGTCAGTGAGGAGAAACCCCACACATTTGGTCACAGAAGTTGGTCTATGTTGATGACTGTGCTGTGAGAGCAGAGGACAGTCCCACTCACTCAACCTGGTATGTGGTAGCAGCTGAATATTTACAGATTTCATAACAGGTAAGTAGAATTACATCTATTGTCACTTTGGTCTCTGGTGTGAAACTGCTGTGTGCAAAGCATAATAATATGTTCATACACCATTTAATGTGAAACTACTGTGTGCAAAGCACAATAATATGTTCATATATTTTGTCATGACAAACATCACATGTAAAGCAAAATACACTCACACTTGTGTGGCAATCTCAACACTAACAAATGTGGGCACTTACGGATTTACTAAAGCAGATCATCTCAATTAAATGAAGCACGTCTCTTTATAACAGATAGAAACCAGTAGGGTTAAACGATGAAGCAAAATGACTTGAGAGTCACAGCAGCTATTTGGTGGGTGGGTACCAAGATGGGAGTGTTGATTTATGTTGGAATATGGGCAGAAAGAATAAAATAATTTACATAAACATTAATTCTCCCAGACAAAACTCTTTTCTCTGGCAGACAAAAAAAAATTAGATACTGCCCCTACTCATTTCCACTTAAAAAGAGATCAGTGCAGTTGGACTAAATGCTAGATCTCAACCCCGGCTGCAAGTTTAGATCCTCTGGGGAGATTTTTTTAAAATGTCAGGGTCCCCCACAAATTCATTGATTGAATCAGAAGACGTGGGGGTATAATCTGGCAGTGATGGTTGAGAACTGCAGGACGTTAAGTGAACAGGAAATTTAGAATTATCTAATTCAGTGATTTTCGAAATAATTACTTTTAAATTATTGGGCCCTTTTCTTCAAACCTGATTAAAGCAACCAGTTAAATCCATAAAATGTGGGCTGTGTTGGTTTAACCAAGGTGGGGAGGGGAGCACTAGGGTTGAGAAGAGAGTGAACCAGACGCGTGTCTGCTCGCATGTTCTAGTCCTCTTTCTGTTCCCCAAGCCCCTGAGTGGTTCTGGACTCTTTGGAGCCAAATTTAAAACTTCTCATCCAAAAGTTTCAAATGTCTCATTTGACACATTAGGAAACAAAGACCCAGATGCTGCTTATTAATGCCCAGGACTAGACTGATAGCCTTTTTTAGATGTCCATAAAAATTAAAAAAAAATTACGAGTGCAGGCCTAAGAAAGATTATAAAATGTCTTAAAAGCTTCAGAGTGAAAGGTCATCTATCCATACTGGTCACTTTCACGTCCAATATTCTGCCAATCAGTTCCTCTTTTCCCAGTAGAGGAGCACGAAGGCTAATGGTTTGTTGTTGTTGTTGTGTTGTTTTTAAGATATTTGCTTAAGCTGTTAATTACTGTTGCTGTTTAATGACTCATTTATGATAACTGGTATATTAATTCTTGGTACTTGTGCCCTCAAGCAATTCTGTGAAGGGTGTAATTTTAAAAACTCAACAAATAGAAATAACAAGCAGTAACTGTCCAAGCAGTACTGTTTAAATACTATTTCATGAATTATAATATTCCAATTCCATTAACTTAAAAGGATTAGCTTCCAAGGGATTGTTGTCTTTTGATCCTATTTCAAATTAATTATTCTTGCAATACCAATAACAGAGTTTGCACAGCATCTTTTTTCCTGGGCCTTTATTCATAGTGAAAGCAAGAGTGTAAAGGAGAGCTAGGGAGTACCCCAGTTCAATTAAATTCAACAGCTACTTATAGAATGCCTACTGTGTACTGGACACAGAGACAGATACAAAGATGTTAGTCACAGTCAGTGGTCCAAGGCAGGGTAATGGACTTTATGCATAATGGCTCCAATTTATTAAGTACTTAACTATATACCAGATCCACATATACTATCTTAATCCTCATGACAATGGAACAGGGTAGGGATCATAATCTCTATTTTATAGATGAGGAAAGATTAAGAAGAGTTAAATGACTGGTCCACAGCCACCCAGCTAGTATTTGGCAGAGCCAAAATTTGAACCCCTGGCATGACTTGCTGGGAAATTCTGCCTTTTCCTAGTAGAATAGGTAAGCAGAAGCCTCCAAGCAACATTGCAAAACAGGCAATGCTTGCCTTTGGTCCCCCTGCCACCCCCACTTTATGTGATCATATTTCTCAGTTGGAGCTCTTCCCCTCCCCCGCCTCTCTTCTAGTACTTTCTTTGTTGTTCTCTGGACTGCAAGCACAACATAGAAACATAGAAACAGTCCACTTAGACATGCTATCTCCATTAAGTATCTCCCCCTATACTTTAAACCAGAGCTGTGCAATAAAACTCAGCAGTACTAGTAATGTCCTAGAGCTGCGCTGTCCAATGTGGTAGCCGCTAGCTACCCGTGGCTACCGAGCCCTTGAAGTGTGGCTAGTGTGACTAGGGAACTGAATTATTTATTATATTTTAATTAAATTTTAATTTAAGTTTGAATAGCCACATAGGGCTAGTGTCCATCATATTGGACAGCACAGCTCTAAAGCATTCTCAACTCACTCTGTATATAAAACAGTCTTTTTCCATGTTTTATTTTTTCAGAGCCTGTTTTGCTAGAATATAAAATCACTTACTGCATCTAGGACACTGATGGTGATTGATTTGTATGTGCACCTCCCAGAAAAGATGATTGCATTGAACAGAGGCCTTCTGGACATGAAAATGTAGATTTCCAGATAAAATGACAGGCCACTGGGGCAGATGTTTTTTGATCAAAAGGACCTTTAAATTTCATTAATTCCATAACATGTGAATAGCGAGATGTTGGTCCCACATAATAATTTTTGCCACTTTTACTCTTTATGATAACCAAAAAATTTGTAAATACACTTGAACACAGACAGAACTCAGATGTTTCCAAGTATTTTCTCAAAGTACTTTTTCCAGAGTACATTTTGTTCTGCTTTTTGCTTTCTTTCTACACTGCAGCCCCAAAGGTTAACACCAACTGAAGCGCCCAGTTTCCTGAAAAATACTGCTGCCAGGAGGCCAAAGGCTACTGTCCCAACCTTTCCCACACCTGCAGCAGGTTTCTGGGAGTTGCTACAGAGCCTACAACAGGCTCTCCATCCTAAGGATATTGCATTTTTCCCCCCAGAGTTACCAAATTGAAGGTTTTCTGAGTTACCAAATTGAAGCTTTTCAGAGTACAAAATTGAGGAAGAACAGAATGTGTAGCCAAGACACAAAAGCAGACAATAAGGGCTAACCTCATCCAATCAAGGGACTTTGAGAAAAACGAAAAGGTGCACAGGCTGGAGGGAAGGTTCATCAGGGCTCAGAGCAGAAGCTGAAATCCAAAGACCAAATAAGACAACTTCAAGTTGTGCCCCAAATGAGAGGGGACCAGCTCCAAGGCACTTATAAAACTACGCAAGTTCTCGAGGTTGATTTTGAGGGTCCATTGCTTTCTGAAAGGTCACCTAGCCTTACCTAACCGTAAAGCGGCCTGACAGAGGATGTGTGAGGACTTGCCTGTGCTCCGTACACGCCTCCTTCACGTGCAGGACGCTAGTGCAGACCCCTCATGGGGCACATGATGTTGGCCTTTTACCACAGGAAACTGACATGACAGGGAAAGAGAGACGCCCACAGAGAATAACTGAACATAATTCCGACACAAACACCTCCACATTTTTACTCAAAAATAACTTAGGGAACACCATATTAGTGATGAAGGAGTCCTGCAGGATTCCCCTTCTGGAAGAATCCCTGACCCATGTGGGTCTGTGTGCTCGCCACCGAGGGCTGGGGTTTCTACCTGGTGAGACAGAATAGTTTGAGAGATGTATACAGGATGTAAGACGTCTACAGGTGTGATGGACAGCTGCTTCCTGCCTTGTGAGACAGGATGCTTGCAGACAGGTGTCTGGATAGATCAGGCAAAACAGGACGTCTGGTTTTGACACAATCTTAGTTAAGCATTAAGGGCACACTGTAAAGGGAAGACAGAGTTAGTTCTATAGTGTACACATGAGTATGGGGGATCTTCTACGTTTACAGTCTCATCAGTGTTTATTCTCAGAAAGGTTTTAATTCTTTCACAATTGACAGAACTTCACTCTGGTTACTCACGTAAAAGCACCAAGTAGGTCAATTTTTTTTTTTTTCAGGGGGGGGGGGGATTGTTGTTTTTTAATTTTATTTGTTTTCTTATTGTAATATAGTTGATTGTACATTGCTATGGGGTACAGAGTTGAATATCAATACCTGTGTGCAATATGTGATGCTCAAATCAGGATAATTAGTATATTCAACATTACACTATGTAATCATTTTATCTGGCCCTTTACCAATTATTCCCTTAATCTCCCTCCCCCTCCCCCTTTCCCACCTCTGGTAACCTTGGTCCTGTTCTTTCCTTTTGAAAGTTCAAAGCATTGTTATGATTGTTATACCTTTCTTTCTTTTTTATTTATTTTTTAGTTCCCACTTATGAGTGATGAGAAGCAGTATTTCTCTTTCTGTGCCTGTCTTATTTCACTTAACACGATTTTCTCTAAGTTCATCCATGTTGCTGCAAATAGCAAAATTTCATTCTTTTTATGGATGCATTTCAGTGAGTATATATGCCACATTTTCTTTATCCAGTCATCTAACAATGGCCATTTAGGTTGGTCCAACTCTTGGATATTGTAAATAGAGCTGCAATAAACATGGAGGTGTAGGTATCCCTTCAACATGATGATTTCCATTCCTTTGGGTATATCCCAGCAGTGGGATTGCTGGATCATATGGCAATTGTATCTGTAGTTGTTTGAGGAAACTCCATCCTGTTTTCCATAATGGCTGCACCAATTTACACACCCACCAACAGTGAAGGAGGGTTTCCCTTTCGCCGCATTCTCATCAGCATTTGTTATTCTCTGTCTTTTTGATAATAGCCAGTTCAACTGGGGTGAGATGATATCTCAGTGTGGTTTTGATTTGCATTTCCCTGACACTGAGTGATGTTGAGCATTTTCATGTGTCTGTTGGCCATTTGTATATCTTCCTTTAAGAAATGCCTATTCAGCTCCTTTGCCCACTTTTATTTATTTCTATTGATTGTACTTATTCATGGGGCATCGAACTGACTGTCAGCACCTGTGCCCAAGATGTGATGATCAGATTAATCATTATTTTTTTTTTTACAGTTAAGTTTTTTTATTTGCTTGTATGTTCTGGATATTAATCCAGATACATTATATACCATGTTCAAATGGGATTCATCTCAGGGATGCAAGGACAGTTCAACATATGCAAGTCAATAAATGTGATACAACACATCAACAAACTCAAGGACAAAAACCATATGATTATCTCAATAGATGCAGAAAAAGCATTTGATGAACTTCAACATCCCTTCATGATAAAGACTCTCAGAAAATTAGGTAAAGAAGAAAAGTATCTCAACACAATAAAAGCCATATATAGCAAAACCACCACCAAAATCATCCTTAATGTGGAAAAGATGAAACTTTTCCCATAAGAATGGGAACAAGACAAGGATGCCCACTCTCACCACTCCTATTTAACATAGTATTGGAAGTACTAGCCAGAGCAATCAAGTGAGAGAAAAAAATAAAGGGCATCCAGATTGAAAAAGATGAAGTCAAATTGTCCTTGTTTGCAGATGACATGACCCTATACATAGAAAAGGCTAAAGATACTACAAAAAAAATAATAAATAAACTCTTAGAGTTGATAAATGATTTCAGTAAAGTTGCAGGACACAAAATCAACATGAAAAAATCAGTAGTGTTTTTATACTCCAACAATGAACTAGCAGAAAAAGAAATCAAGAATGCTGGCCCATTTACAACAGTCACAAAAAACAAAAAACAAAAAACAAAAAACCTAGAAATAAATTTAACCAAGGAAGTGAGAACTACAAATCACTGTTGAAAGAAATAAAAGAGGACACAAAAAGATGGAAAGACATTCCATGCTCTTGGATTGGAAGAATTAACATTGTGAAAATATCCATACTACCCAGAGGGATCTACAGATGCAACACAATCCCCATCAAAATACCAATGACATTCTCCACAGAAATGGAAAACAATCCTAACATCAATACGGAAAAACAAAAGACCCTGAATAGCCAAAGCAATCCTGAGCAAAGCAAATAAATAAATAAAGCTGGAGGTATAACACTACCTGACTTCAAATTATACTGTAAAGCTACAGTAACCAAAACCGGACAGTACTGGTATAAAAACAGACACTCAGACCAACAAATGGAACAGAATAGAGAATCCAGGAATCAACCCACAAATTTGCAGCCAAATGATCTTCACCAAAGGGACCAAGAACATACATTGGGGAAAAGACTGTCTCTTCAATAAATGGTGCATGGAGAACTGGACATCCATATATAGAAGAATGAAACTAGACCCATACCTCTCACCATGTTCCAAAATCAATTCAAAATGGACTAAAGACTTAAATATAAGACCTGAAACTATAAAACTCCTAAAAGAAAAAATGGGGGAAACACTTCAGGAAGTAGGACTGGGCAAAGATGTTATGAATAAGACCCCCAAAGCACAGTCAACAAAAAGAAAAATATAAAATGGGATTATGTCAAGCTAAAAAGCTTCTGCACAGCAAAAGAAACAACTAATAGAGTGAAAAGACAACCTACATAGTGGGAGAAAATATTTGCAAACTTTGTAGTTCAATACTTACTGAAATTAGAGTGTTGGGATTTGGAATCAAGATGGTGGAATAGACAGTCCCCAGCATCACTCTCTCCCGCAATCAACCAATTTACAACTATTGAAAAGCAATTATTGCCAAGCTGGGGCTTCTAGAACTTAGGAGAAGAGGAGAGAGACCTACGGAGTTCATAAAGGCAGGAGAATCCATGATGAGAGATAGAAAGTACCACTCGAACTGTTTCAAGTCCCGACTACTTCAAGCCTGGTCCTGGTGAGCACACAGAGCAGAGCTGGCAAATGCCACTCCCGTTCCCTTCTTGTTGCTTGGAGGCTGCAGGGGAGAAGAGAGCCTTCATGGACCCCCAGGCCAGCAAGACCACTAACAGGGTTCCCGTGGACCCACATAGGAGCAAGGGGTCAGAGACAACTGAAAGAAGGAGCAACTCAGAGGCCAGTGAGTCACTGCAAGGGACTGACGCATGGTCTGTCCCATGGGAAGTGTTTGGGTGGGGAAGATGGGCCCACCAGGGAAACATTAGGGCACAGCATGGACAGATGATCTGCCCTCCAATCAGCACAGGCCCACTTCATGTATACTGGTCAGGAGTATAGAATCGCAGGGGGTGAAGTTTGCTGAAAAGACTCAGTCCCAGACAGAGTTCCCACACAACCCATGTATAGTGGACCTCACAAGACCCAGAAGTGCTTACAAAGTCAACAATTAAAACCTGAGCTGCACAGAAAGCCTTCCTCAGGGAATCAGCAGCAATGAAGCAATTTAGCTCAGCCACAGGGCTCAAGTGCTGGTTCCCACCGGAAGTTCCCCCATTTTAGAAGTAAGAAAAGAACAACAAATTAGTTCCAGAGCAGAGTTTAAGTGGTGGGGGCAGCTAATAATACAACACAGAACTGAAAGCACAAAATACCCACAGATCAGAGACAAAGTTCTGGTATTCACTGGTAAACATCTAACACCACCAAAGAATACCTATAAAACCTAGAAGGACTGGAAGACCCCCAGACTCCCAAACTGGGGTGGGGGTAGGGCTGAGGGCCTCAGCCACACCCCCTCATATCCTCATCCAGCCCAGTGATGACCACTCAGCTGCCACCGGAAGCTCCCCAGGCTCTTGAGCCAGGGCAGTGGGAAGTCTGAGGGCCTCAGCCATGCCTTCCCAATGTCTGCATCTGCCCAGCAGCAACCACCAAGCCATTGCTGGAAGTGCCCCAGGCTCCTGAACAGGGTTGGGGAGGAGCCGAGTGCCTCAGCCATGCCTCCCCAATGTCCTCATCCAGCCCAGCAAGGACCACCAGGCCAAGGCTGGAAGCTCACAGGGCTCCCCTGCTGGAATGAGGGGGATGCCACAGCCTCAAACATGCCCCCACTCCTCCCACCATATGCTCCACCCCTTCCCCCCCAACTACTCCACAACATCTTAGAATGTAAAAAAATAATAATAACAAATAAATTAATTTAAAAAAAAAAGAGAGAGAGAGAGAAACACTCCTGACGCAGAACAACATAAAAAGCCTCCCTCTAAGAATCCAGAGGCATGTGTGCATTTCTCCCTTGCAGGACATTCAGTGTTTTCACTTTGTAATAAATCCCTATTATGTTCCATTTAAAAAAAAAAAATGAAATTAGAGGGTTGCCCTCAGAGGAAAGCAATAAGGTTATAATCCTATCCATGAGATAAGGCTCTTCAGGTAGCTGGAGCCCCTCCTTTCAGGTGCACGAAGCATTACAGCATTAAGTCAGCAGATAAGAAGGACCATGATTTCACAATGAAAATAATAGTAATTTAGCTAAGTAAAATCAAACATCATTTTAGAGGGGTTCACAACCATTAATTTTCGGTCTTTCGAAGATTATGTTCTACAGCATTTTAGATGGATGGCACATGCTTTGGATTCAAAACTGAGAATGAGAAGGTGGGCAATCTCTATGCCACGGCTGTTTCTTGCTAGCACTCTCACTAAGCCTTTGGAAAAGGTGACTCTGTTGTACTCACACCTCTAACTCTTCAGGTTTCTTTCTGCATACATATTAAAAGGAGCTTATTCTCCCTGACAGAGCCTTTCTGGTTTGACAGAACAGTGTAAGATATATTCACTCAAGTGAGAAAAAAGGAAATTGAGGTCTGTTTGTATTTCCTTTAGGCCATAAGCTTCTTAAGCAGAGACTGTCATGTTTTTACTCCTTAGTGGACTGGAACGATAGCATATTATTTTGCATCTAATTAGTCATTTCATTAATTTTATTGGAGCCATGATGGTGACCACTGGGCTAATTCAAAGGAATTGCACTTAGCTCCTAGGCTTAAAGACAAGCCTTGTAGCATGGAGGGAGAAATGCATTCTACAGAAGACAGGGCACTGCGCTGCTACCCCTGCTTTGCATTTCTCATTTCCTTCATGGTCAATCCTGCTAAGACTCTCCATGGGGACTGTCACCAAGGTGGGTGTCCACTGACACGAGGAGAACAGGAAGGAAACAAGGCTCCACTGCACTGTGATTTGTGGCTTTATCAATGAAACAATTTCAATAAACATGTGTGTGAGTGTGCATACATATGTATGTATGTGTATTTATATATATATATATATATATATATATACTTTTTTAAAATCAAAAGACATCACTCTCAGAAAAGGTGACAATTGATTAAGAGTCTATACCAAATTTATAATCTACTTAATGGTAAATATTCAAACTAACTTCTCCCCAAATACTTTTTAACTCATTTTTCAAGTATTCCTGTTGTGTCTAGGTCCACCACAATTTCAAAGCTAAAAGTAGGAGATTTCATTTTCATGCCTCAGAGACTTTATTTTGCTGTTTTCAGAAGCCATTTCCTGCCCCCAGTTTTCTCATAACAATTCATTATAAAAAGGTGATTTAACAAGGAACAAATGCTTACGTGGAAAGATTTCGTTGTCCTTGTGTTTGCACGGTGTTATGTTCACTGTTTAATTTCTTCAGCGCAAAGTACAATTAACATTCGAGTCTATCTGGCTACGAAGAAATAGGGATTACTGTTATTACTGAAAATAATTCATTTTGGTGTCTTCTCACATTCTGGGAGCCTAATCCTTCCAACTTCACCTAAGGTTCCCTCTCTCCATGACAACCCCATGCAGGGATTTAAAAACTTGTTCTCTCCTGTAACCCAAACCACATAGCCTGCAGCTAATTGCCAGAACACAATGACTCTTGCTCTCACATTGTATACAAACAATTAGAGAAAAATTATTACCCCAGATGGTCATTCTTTACTAGCTTACTAACCTGATCTTATTTGAGAATAACAGGAACTGAGATCACAGAGAACGAAGTATGACACTGGTCAACTCCCACCCGGGAAGTTCCTCAGTGATTATCTGAAACACTCAGTCATGTCTGCACATCCACACTTGGTGACCATGAATCAAATTTCCACCCCAGACCCCTATAAAACCCTCTGCCAAACCTGGGAAAGGCAGCGATGGTCTTTTAGACTGTGGAGGTCCATGGTGGCTAGAATTCTGCTCACAGTGCCAATTATATAGCTCTTAATCCTGTTCATGACACCAGTCGTCTAGCTACTCAACCATGACTATGCCAGTTGTTGGGCTCTTTTACCTGCTGGTAATCCTGCACTGACTGGGCCGATTGTTGAGGTAAGGCTGGGTCTGGAGCCCACAGACCCCTCAAGCCGATTCACAGATCAGGTCGTAAACCCTTTACATGCCAGGCTGGGTCCCCAGACCCCTCATATGCCACACTGGGTCACCAGACCCTTTCACACAGGTCTATGAGCTAGGTGACTGGCCAAAAGGTCCTTGGAAGCTGCAGGTTGGAAAGCATGGCTGTGCAGGTGGACACCTGAGGCCAATGCCCGCCTGCCTGTTTTCACTAAAACTCCTCTCTCTTCCTCTCTCTCTCTGCCTCTCTCTCTCTCTCTCAAGAACACAAGAATAGCAACAAAACTAAAAAGACACATTGGCGTGCATGTGCACTAACTCCACACACACACAATTGGTGTATAAAGGATGCAGATCCACACCCAACTGGACCCAAAGCTAGGGCCCTGACCAAACTATTCTATTTTCCCAACAATCCACCCTTTCAGGGTCCTCCCGTACAATCTACATGTTCAGAACCTTCTGCGATGTTCCCTTAGTGAGGATAAATGACCCTTACATTAACATATTACACATTCCATCCCAGTCCCAAAAGTCTTTAGCTCACTGCAGCACCAACTCAAAAGTCCAAAATCCAAAGTCTCATCTGAGACCAAAAGCAAAAGTCCTTCCAGCTGTGAACCTGTAAAGAGTCAAAAACAAGTTTATCTACTTCCAAGATATAGTGGGACAGACACGGGGTACACATTCCCATTCCAGAAGGGAGGAATAGAAAGGAAAAACAGTCCCCAAACAAATCCGAAACCCAAACAGGGGAAACGTTAAGCACACTGGAGCACTGGGACCCCTAAAGCATTGGGCACCCTTGTTCCTACAGCTCCTCCAGGTGCAGCCCATTGAGCTGCCCTGGTGCCTGCAGCTTTTCCAGGCTGGCACTGCACATTGCCAGCAGCCCCACGGTTCTGGGCTCCTAGTGACAGTCCTGCCATTCTGGCTCCTCTAGACATTTCCTTGGTGGGAGTTCTCTGTGGGGGCTCTGGCCCCACTTTTCTGCTCCACATTGCTCCATAGATGACCTGTGCTGTGGCTCCACCCCTGCAGCAGGTCTCTGCCTGAGTCCCCCAACTTCTTCATACATCTTCCAAAATGCAGGTGGAGGCTGTCATGCCTCCACTGTTTTCACATACTGATGGCCTGCAAACTTAACACAATGTGAACACCACCAAGGTTTTTGGCTTTTTTTCTTCACAGGTGCTGAGGCAGGATTGCTCCAGCCAGAGTGGCTGGGATGCAGGGAGCAGTTTGCCAAGGGCAATGACACCTCACGTCTGCCCTCCAGGAAAAACTCAGTTCTTCTAGGATGGGAGAGGCGCTCTCCTAAACTTCTCAAATGCCCTCAGGCCTGTGATGGGTGGGGCATCCTTCCATACTTCTCAAATGTCTTTAGGACATTTTTCCCCATTGTCTTGGCTCTTAGCATCTAGCTGCCTCACCGCCAAGATAATGTCTTTAGCAACCAGCTTATCTGCTTCACCCTTGTGTGTTTCTCCTGCTCTCCACTTTTACATTCTGGCTTTTGAATTACTTCAATCAGCTCAGTTAACACCAGCTATTCACTCAGTCTCAGTTCTTTGCAGCCTTTGCCCACAGTTCAAACAGCTGCATTCACCCAGTCCATCAAGGAGTGGCTGCCTTGTCCGTCTGCATATCTGCGGCTCTTTTGTGTAACCACTGCCACTGAGACAGGTGCATAGTAATGGAGACTAACTTTTCCACCTCACCAGGTGAAAACATACTTGAAACTCTGCAGTGGCACCCATCCTCGGGTCATCTGCCCATCTTCATGTGGCACTCTTTTCTCAGGTTTTACAGCACCTGGCCAGTCATCAGGTTTAGGTGGCACCCTCCAGGCACTTTGTCTTTGGACAAATGCAACATGCGTTTACTACATAGGCTCTAGAGCACATTCCACAATCTGCCCCTAGGTCTCATAGTTGCTGTTTCTGCTGCTTTACTGTCTCCATTTCTCATGCACAACAGGTCATGCCTGATGCATGATTTCCCCAACTCACCACTGGGTTGGTCGTCTTCCCTGGTGTGAGAGGCAGGAGTGGACAGTTGTTGCACATCACCCTCCAGGACATTCATCCATGATTCCAAGGACTCTGTTTTCTGCCACAAATCTTGATCAGTTTGCAGTATAATGATCAGCAGCCAGGCTCTGGCCAGCAGAAAAGTGGCCACTGGGCACCACAAGCTCAAGGATAGCCACATTTCCTCCTTCCAAGGGCTTTTGGCTCCTGTACCTGCTCAGAATCCTGTTGCAGACTATGCCAATTGTGGCATAATCCTTCTGACTATGCCAATTGTGGAGGTCTTTGGTGGCTAGAATCCTGCTCACAGTGCCAATTGTCTAGCTCCTAATCCTGTTTGTGATGCCAATTGGCTAGCAACTCGACCACGACTATGCCAGTTGTTGGGCTCTTTTACCTGCTGGTAATCCTGCACTGACTGAGCCGATTGTTGAGGTAAGGCTGGGTCTGGAGCCCACAGACCCGTCAAGCCCATTCACAGACTGGGCTACAAACCCCTCACATTGCCAGGCTGGGTCCCCAGACCCCTTCACACAGGTCTGTGAGCTAGGTGACTGGCCGAAAGGTCCTTGGAAGCTCCAGGTTGGAAAGCATGGCTGCATGGGGCAGACGCCCAAGGCCAACATCCACCCACCTGTTTTCACTAAAACTCCTCTCTCTCCCTCTCTCTCTGCCTCTTCGTCTCTCTCAAGAACACAAGAATAGCAACAAAACTAAAAAGATACATTGGCGCACATGCACACTGAGTCCACACACACACACACACACACACACACACACACACACACACAATTTGCTTACAAAGGATGCTGAACCACACCCAACTCGACCTGATGCGAGGGCCCTGACCAAACTATTCTATTTCCCCAGCGTAGACACAAGTCCACCATTTCCCCAGGCTGCCAGCTTCCTGAGTAAAGGCTGCCTTTCCTTACACCAATGCTTGTCTCTCAGTTATTGGCCATTGAGCAGCGAGCAAATGAACCCTTGGTGGTCTCAGTAACACATTCAGTATTTGAAACGTGTTAGGCACATAGGGGACCCTCCATAAATATTTGCTAAAATAAAATGAAGCAAATGTTAAGTGAAGGTCAAACCTATGGATCACATGACTGTTAATCACCTTTTACCAAGTATTTAAATAATTTTGCAAGTGTTGTAAATCACTGAGAATCCATTTATCTGACTTTGGCACTTATTTCTCAAATAGATTTTTACACAAACCAAAATGTCTGGGCTTTGAAGGAAATCATGTCATGTACTTTTAGACCAGTTGAGCAGGTTTTCTTCAATGAAAATGTCCTAATTTTTCCCATTTGGGGACAATGAGGCGGTTCTCCAGCTCACAAATCCACTGGTAGATGTAGAAAGTACGAGGATACTTTAAAAAATTTGTGGAAAAATGGAATTGAAAGATAATATGTATCTTCCCATGAACTTTTTGAAGACTCTTCGTAAATGAATGGCTGCTGACTGAACATTCTAGAAGAGAAAACTGTCATTTTTCTGTGCTATAATTTTAGGGGCAGATTCCTGGCCATCAAGTCAGTAAGCTTCTCCTGGTACCATCTTGTGCCTTCTGTACTGTGACCAAGAGGAACTACATTTCTAGGTGTGCCACCTGCATTAAACCCAGATACCTGGAGCTACCTGACCCTCCTTGAAGGCAAGGAGTATATCTCCTTCATCCTTGTGTTTTAGGTCCCTATTACCTCACGTGCTTTATCTCAGTTCTCACAACAATTTAATCAGCGTCATGTTTCTATACTTTAGAAATGAGAATATCTTTTCAATGAGTAATTTAATCCCTTGATTCAAAGAATTAAGAATGCATATACATGAAGATGAATAATTTTCTTCCCCCATCTACTCCATTCTCATTCTCCTAGCCCCCATGCCACTTGTTGTTGGTTCCTGTGTATCCTTCCAGAGTTCATTTATGCATAAAAAGCAATATATATAGTCTTAACCCCACTTTTTACTTTTAAAAAAGTCAGTATGCTACATTCAGCATGCCTTCCTAGGAGGAATTTGAATCCAGTTCTGTCAGACTTCAGAGCTTGAGGTTTCTCCACACTGCAAATCTGCTTTTTTAACTAGGGAGAACACAGAAAAAAAGTCTTGCATCTTGGTCCATATTCCCACCCAGCAAGTCCCCCTGTCCCAGCTATGCTAAGTCCTTTAGGCTCAAGGACTGATGATGAGTGGAAGAGTGCTGAGAAAATCATATGGAATTAGCTAAACTTTTAGCTTGCTGGTTTAAAGGTTCGTATTCGATGTGGTAAAGGCAGGACAAGAAAAAGAAAAAATATCTTAATCCAGAATATTTTCTAACCATGATATTTTCTAACCAGCTTGCATTCCAATGCCCTGCTTTTCTTCATTAAACAGGATCAAAATCTGTTTCCTTATATCAGTTGTGGCATGTTCTACAGTGGTAGGAAGTTTGGGGTGAGTATTATGGACCTGGTTGTTCCTGGGAGCTGGAGTTTGGGAGTAGAAGAAAAAGGGACTCAACTCTTACCAAACACCTAGGGGATGAGGAGCCCAAATGGGATCTACTTAAAATGCAAATAGGATCATACCACTCTCTTAAAATCAGCTGATAGCTCCCAATTACCTTTAGAGGAAAACTCCAGACTTCTCCTTGGAGTGGTACCCAAGGCCCTCCTGAATCTAGCCTTTGATTTCTTTCTAGCCTCGTGTCTCATGGCTCCCTGACACCACCACAGGCTCCATGCATAAAGTTAAAGTTACCCTCTTGGCTTAAAATGCTCCTCTGTCTGCTTTCCCTGATTACTTCCCATTTATTCTTCAAGACCTGGATCAGGCCTCAACTTTTCCAGAAAGCCTTTTCAGATGTCACTATTCTAGAAAAGTATCCCTTTCTATACGCTCCTGCTAAAACTTTGCTTACTTAAGTATGCCACCTGACACATCATTTTCTGTCTTCCTCACCAGTCCTAGCATTTAACAGGTGGTTTATAAAGTTTTCATCTTAGTCTGAGCTGATACATACAACAGAATACCACAGTCTGGGTGGCTTATAAACAACAAAAACTTATTTCTTACAGTTCTGGAGGCTGGGAAGTCCAAGATCAAGGTGCCAGCAGATTGAGTGTCTGGAAAGGGCCCTATTCCTGGTTCATACATAGTCGTGTTTTTGTTGTGTTCTTACATAGCAGAAGGGACAAAGACACTCTCTGGGACCTCCTTTATATGGGTACTAATCCCATTCGTGAGGGCTCTACCCTCATAACCTATCAACTCCCTAAGGGCCCACCTACTAATACCACCACACTGGGGATTAGGCTTCAACACAGGAATTTTGGGGGAACACAAACATTTAGTCTGTAGCAGTTTTACCACAGTTAAGAGCATAAGCCCTGAAATAAGATTTCCTGGGTTAGTATTTCATCTCTGCCACTCATGGACTTCGAGACCTCGAGTAGGTTTATGTACCCTCTCTGTTCTTCATTTTACTCATTTGTAACTAAACGACTACGGTAGTACTCACATGGGTTGTTCTGATAATTAAGTGATATAGTGCAATTAAATGCTTAGCACCATGGAGAAAGAGAGGAGTCAGCTTATCCATTTATTTGCTTACTTTTTATTGTTTTTTTTCTTTCCCCTTTGGAATGTAAGCTCCAGAAAAACATGGAACTTGTCTCCTTATTAATTGCTGTATCCCTAGCTCCTGGAACAATATGAAAGTACTTCAAAAAGTCACGGAAAGATCTGTATTATGTTTTAATTCTATTTTTCCACAAACTTTTTGAAGGATCTTTGTTGGAGAGAGGAGGACTGAAGCCATGTTGGAACCTAAAACTGACCCAGCTATTTAAAAAAAAAAAAAAAGACAGGTTTATTTTCTTAGTATGCATTTCTCTGAGTTCCCTCTTTCCCATGGTTATTTGATATTTTGAGCTTTGGTTAAGAGGCAGGATGGCATTATTTACATAAATGTATTGTTTTCTAGCTAGCCTGGAGTCGCAAACTTGCCACAAGACGCATACTATATAGTATCCAGACCCTGAGAAACCAAAGGAGACATCAATAAAGCTATGCTGATTCCACCCTGAAGCAAATCAAAATCCAGCAGGACCCTGAGATAACATCAAAGAGGAAAACAGAAGCCAGAAGGAGCTTTGGCAAGAATTTGCACCTGGCCCCTTACATGTCCCCCTCCCTCCTGCTTTTCACTTCCCACATTCCATTTCCTTAATCCCCTCTTTAAACACCCCTCAGTAAATCTGAGTCTTTGAGATGGTTTTAGTCTGGCCATTATCCTTCAGGTTTACCAGAAAGATGGGTTAGCCTACCATCTCTCCTCAGATCTCTGGTTTTCCTGAATAAAAGCTGACTTCCATTTTCACCAACATTTGTTTTTTAAGTCTTTTGTTTTGTTTGGGGCAGGCAGCCAGACTTGAATTCAGTAACAGGATTTTGGTGAGCCCAATCCAGGAGCTGAATGCCCTGGGGTTACAAGATTTTGGCAAGCCTCAGCTGGGAGCTAAATGCCCTGGATTCTGTAACAGATTTTGGCATGCCAAGCCAGGGTTTTTGTTTGGGGCAGGCAGCTGGACTTGGGTTCAGCAACACCCTCCTACCTGCAATACTCTAGAAGCCCAATGCATATTTGCTGAATATCCGTTGAATGGATGGATGTACTGATGAAAGACATTTACATTACTCATAGTGTGTTCAAGCTACTGTAGGCCAGCCAGTTTTCTATAGGGGAAAGTACCCCACATTTCTAGCATGGTCCCTAAATATAGTAGATACTCAACGAATATTGGTATCTTGTCCTTTGGGTTGTCAGCCATAATCTCTTGCATGAGAATGAGACCCTTTGGCAATATCCGCTTTGGAGTTTGGTGACAGTGACAAATATGAGTACAAATATCAGCACTTGCAATCTTTCTTTCAGACATGCACACATACAGACTTACCATGAACAATAACAGTCATAACAACGATTTCAAAACAACTCATGCGAAGCAACTTCCTAGTTATCACTCGTATCTCTGCAGATATTGGAATCCAAATCTTTGTAGAGTTTATATCCTCAGCCAGAAATTCATATTTTGCAGTCACTGACATCATCCTATAACAAATAGGAACTTGACATTTTCAATATGAGAAATTTATTGTGACTACTTTTTTCTGTAGAAGAAAATTTTAAAGCATCTCAAGTAAGGAGAGGATTACATGCCAAAACATTTCTTTTGGTTCAAGGGCTATTTTTTATAAATGGGGCTTGGAGGGACATTGTTGAATTATCAAAGTTTGAACTTATTTTTTTCAAACTAATTGGCAATTTAGTGCATAGGAAAGAGTATCAGACAGGGAATAAGGAGACCAGGTTTATTACCACTCAACCTGCCCACACCTGGCTGTGTAACCCTGAACAATGACTACATTTCTCACTGTAGGTAGAGGGGGTTGCAGCAGGTGGTCTCCAAAGTCTTCCTAGCCTTATCCTTTTGGGTATTTTCAGCTGATGTTGCCCTAACAACTCTATAATGAATGAAGCAATCAGAGGATGACTCCCTGACTTGACTTCATGCAAAACATAGTAAAGGATGAATAAAAGATGACTCTTGCCCTTGAAGAGCTCACTAATGTTGTAATATTTAAGAACAATGGGGGTAGGTGGGACAGACTTTGAAAGCAAAGGAGTTCCTTGTTCCATTGCTTTGATTTTCTTTTAAATACACTATTTAATTTGCTTTAAAAGATTGGGACCCCCCACATAAAAGCATGCTAAAGGAGACTTGAAACTTGTTTTTTCTGTTGTAGGGAAAAGGTACAGGAAGTGGTAGGTGGTGGAATAAGATGGTGGTAGGATGGGTTGGGAAAGGCTGAGAAGCGTGGGTCTACCAGCTGTGGATGTGGCTACCAGCTGCGTGACGTTGAACAAGTTCCATAGTCTTTCTATAGTTTCTGAAACATCTGTGTTGTAAAGGCAATACCCTTCCTGCCTTCCTCACACACACTTTTGGGAAGGATCAATTTGTTTAAAGTTCATAGAAATGCTTTGAAATGGTAAAACCTACAACTGTAGGTTTAATCATTCTAACATCTGCATAACAGGGCAAGAATAAATGTATTAGTCCATCTTTGTGTGGCTGTAACAGAATACCTGAGACTGGGTAGTTTATAAAGAAAAAGGGGCCAGCCTGTGGTTCATTTGGGAGAGTGTGGTGCTGACAACATCAAGTTAAGGATTAAGATCCTCTTACTGGTCATCTTTAAAAAAAAAATTATAAAGAAAAGAGGTTAATTTGGCTCACAATTCTGGGCAGCTGCATCCAGCGAGGGCTTCAGGCTGCTTCCAGTCATGGCAGAAAGGCGGCAGAGGAGTGAGCGTGTGTAAGGAGCTCACATTCGCAAGAGAGAAGAAAGGGGGGGGAGGCGCGAGGCTCTTTTTAACAACCCCCTCGCCCAGGAACTAATCCACTCCAGAGAGAGCTCACTCACTGCCCAGGGATGGCATTAATTTATTGATGAAGGATCTGCCGCCATGACCCAAACACCTCGCACTAGGCCCTACCTCCCAACACTGCCACACTGGGGATCAAGTGCCAGCATGAGTTTTGCAGGGGCAAACATACTCAAACTATATCAATAAATAACACTGCAAGTGACATGAATCTTATCCACAACTCAGATGTACAAAAACTTAGTTTATTTTCTACCACTAACCTTAATCTCTGTTTCAAGTCTAGAAACTCAATCTCAGTCACTCTTGTACTTCCTTCCTTCCCACAGAGTTCGGGGGGTTCACAGAGTACCAAGATGTGGGTGTGGTAGGAGTGGGGGGCACCTGGTTGGGAGAATCATCTCTCCACACGGATGTTTGCTGGGTCGTCCACTCATCCTCAGTTGCTGACCCACATAGGTTGCCAGTGACTTATCCTTTCTTTCTATCCACCTGACACGTTTAGGCCCCCTGCTGTGTCTGTGCCTCTTGGAGCTATAGGAATTTTTCTGTGAGGCCATCTGTCCCTCTGTGGGGTCTTCTTGTCCCTGGGTTCAATGAGCTCTTTTCATCTGTCCCATGGTCCTATAACATCTCTAGGGCTAGCTAGTTACTAACAGGAAGAAAACACCTGTCTTCTGTTCTCTGGTCTCCTCACCACGTCTGAATAAGTCCCTTCCAGTCTCCAGAAAAGGCTTACCGCCCTTAATATCCTGTACAACATCCTCCTTCCCAAGTACTTTGTTTTTCCTGGAAGCCCTCACCTCCCACCTCCCCACCACCGCCCAGGCCTCAGGCCTTCACAGAGTCGTGTCCTCCCCTGAGATAATGAGCAGAGAATCGCCTGGCTACCTGAAGGCATGAAGACAGTAACAGAAAACACTGACAGAGAGGTGCAAACATCAGTTAATGTTTTATAGAAGTTAATATTTTAAAGTCCTGCTACTGCTACCCACAATAATAGATGTGGATGTGTGAAAATAGATCTGATCTAGCTGAGCTGGAAACAGTCCACCTAGCCAAAAAAAAAAAAAAGATTTCAGGTAACGAGAAAGGGAAAGAATAAAACATGGTCTGTGTAACATAATTGCTTTTGGACCTTATTGGATTGGTGGCAAGTGGAGTAGTTTTGTCATGTGACTCTCTTACCACTCAGCCCGCTCCAAGCCCTTCTCTGAGGCCGATCACTACGAGGAAGGACACCCCTGTCTCCTGCCCTCCTTTTGGTAGCTGCTGGGTTAGTGTCCTTGGTGCCAGCATCCAATGTCCCTACTGGAGTGGCTGGTGATTAAGCAGCCTCCCACCTCCGCTCCACCCTGCCTCCTAGGCCCCGCCGCTCCTGCAAACCTGTCAGGCTGCATTTTCAATGACTGTCTTTGAAAAATGTCCAAGTCGGCCTATTAAATCAAGGAATGTGATGAGCTGAATGCAAGGCAATGGCAATTCTGTGGTCTCCCTTGGGATAATTGGTGATACCATGGGGTGTTGAAAATCCAAGCCTAAAGTCACTGCTTTGAAGAAAGGGAGGACAATGACCAGCCCATTCTTACTAAAATGCATGAAATTTAGATAATGTCCCTGTTCTTCTTAATGCCCATCAACCTTTTCTTAATGCAATGAAAGGTCTAAATATTTATTAACTTCAATTTACAGAATTTATTATAGCTGCATTCAGCCAAGCACACACACATTTTAAAAATATATGGCACTTTAAAAATAGTCATTTAAAAATAATTAGAAAATAACTGTGTTTTTATTTTAAAGACATAAGGTACTACCTAACTTAAAGTAAGCAAAAAAAAAGTGGTTCTTGCATGGAAAGCCACAATCAACAGGCTTACATTAGTATGATCAGCTAGATGCAGCTGGCGTTATTTTGTGTAGAAAAATAGAATTGTTTACATTTGGGAAATTACCAGCTGGACTAATTTAACTAACCAGTTGGCTTGTAGCTTGCCATGTTCCAGACCGCCTGGCCTTGCCCTGCTGTGATGTCAGAAAGCTGCTTTTGTCCTATCATGGAAACAAGCAAGATCCCAGCCCAGCCTCTTGTCCCTTGGAGGGTCACATGAATACCACCTTTTAAGGGGGCAGAGGAGATGTCAGGGGTTGGTGGGAATCCTGATATCACAGAGGAGAAACTGTGGCATAATCTCTACAAGCCACTCTCTTTCATTTTTCTCATATAGACAGTTGGAATTGACATTGTCTCTATTTTATGTAAAGTACTGTGAACCACAGCTTCAGCCTGTTCCTTCCAGATTCCTCTAAAGATGCTCTGGAAACTGTCTCTTTCTTTGCGTTTATTAATGGAAATTTCCCACAAAAACTGCGAATAACTAAGAAGATACTTTGTCTTTGATCCTTGGGCCTGTTATCTTCATGCTTTGCTATGCTACTAACATAAATTTTGGAGATATATTGGGAAAAAGCCAACAAAGGAATATAATTTGAAATTCCACCATCCAGAGAGAACCACTTTTCTTAGAGCATATAGACCATTTCCAATTTATGCAATCTCTGGTTTTCAAAGGTCTTGAGCAAATCACATTTCACATACATTGAAATGCTTTAGACTTGCTTCTGCTGCTTTTGTGTCACCATTCACCGTGTTACCGTTGCTTTTTAAAATGATTTTAAAAAAAAAAAAAGGACAAGCAATTTAAAACTATTGAACCACCCATGACTAGCCACAAACTTTGTACTAAGAATGCTGTATTTTTCCTTCTGTGCCTTCAAACACGCTGCTAGCCTCTGTCCTTATCACCACTTTCCAGTCGCGATTAGAGCGCAGCAAAGGGGAATGACACAAACAACATGGAATTAGCGTGGCTGACACACGGAGATCACAGCAGGTGACAGAAGCAGATGGAGACAGCAAGGGAGTTGAGGAAGCTGCTGTTGGGCTCGGACTTACAGACCCACTGTTCATGCTTGCACTGGGCCACGCTGTATTCCACACTGGATGTAAGAGAGTCCACTTCTCTAAAATTAAACTATGAACCTTATGGAGCAATTTGCATAAAACAACTTTTTATCTTTTGTGTGCTCCATAACCTAGGGAGCAATATATACTTATAGTTTTTTTAAAAAAACAAAAAGTCATAGTATAAGTGCTGCTTTGTAACCTGCTTTTTTTGTTGGCACTTGCCTCTTTTCATCCATAAAAAAGTACAGACATCATAATTGTCGATGTCTGCAAAATATTCCATTGTATGAACCTAGAACAATTTACTGAAACAGTTTCCAATTAGTGCATCTTCTGGGTGTTTTCGGTTTGGGCTTTGTGGACGCCTCTGGTTGGCAGGGTCATGCTCCTTGGCCTGCCTGCAATGGGTAGTGTCGTGAGAGCTCAGGTTCACCTGGTGCCGACAGCCCCAGCTCAAGCTAGCACAGGGGCTTTTTCAGTGCTGAAGAGCCTGGAAGTGAAGGAAAGAGAGTAACCCTCCTGTCTTCAGGCAACCCTCAACCCATGGGGACAGCAATGGTGAATAAATGCTCCAGAGGCCTTCTGAGCGATGCCCAGGAGGGTGCCATGGAGTTGAGCTCCAGTTGCCCAAAGCATTGGCCTCACAACCTTTGCTTTTTCTTCTTCCCTATTGTCTCCCTTCTGCTTCCTGGGACTATCTTGGAAATCAATTATCTGTATCTAGGCAAGTCCTGCTCTTGCAGTCTCTAAACCAAAATAGGGACTATGATAAATAATACAAAGTATATCCTTGAATGCACATCTGTGCCATGTATCTAATTATTTCCTGAGGATAAAACTCTAGAAATGTTCAATGCTGAGTCAGAGGGCATGGACTTTTAAAAACAAGCTCAGATGAGGGCTCTGTTTAACAGAGCTCCCAACTGTAAGGGGATTGATTTTATTTTATTTGCCTTTGCCTATTCAATCCCAGAGCTATCATGAAACCTCCTCTCCCATCGAGAAACAGAGCATCGATACTAACTTTCTGTAGTCACCGAAGCCACCCTCTCCAAAGGCCCGGAAATCCCTGTCTTCTGCTATGCTGAAATCATGATGAACGGAATAATTGGAATGCACACCCACTGTCTCCCAAATAGACATCTCACTTTATTGCCTGGTAGTTATTAAGAATGAGTAGTAATTTTGCTGCTGAAAAGACTACTTATGGGGAAAGTAAGAAATAAGAAAAACATTCACTCATAATTTAAGCCACAAGGAAATAAAACCAACCATAAGATAAAACGTCTGTTTCTCAAACAGCTCAATCTTTATATCACTAGTGGCACTGGAACTCTTAATTATAGGTAGTAAAGTCTCTGGATTTTATTTTTACCCAGCATTTGTGGCAAGAAATGTATAAGTAACCGCTCAGAGTGGTACAAAAGGAACTCTATAATATGCAGGCGCTTTGGTGGGGTGGCAAGCATTGTGATCTCATTAAATAGGGGACAAGGAAAGACAGTGTCAGCACCAAATGAAGATCAGCCACAGCCTTGACATGAGGGGAACAGCTGAACATATGTTTGCATGTGTAATTTACAGAAACACACATGTGAGTTTTTTACAATAAGGGAACTATTCATAAATCCTGGCCATTTAAAGAGGTAAGGCACCTTTCTGAGATCTCCTTTCAGAAAGCCTATTTTTAAATGGTATGTAAAATCTTTCTCCTGGCAAACACTTGTAGGTTCTGCCCTCTTGGATGGTTTTCTTAAAGAGAAAAAAAACAAAAACAAAAACGAAACCTTCCTTGGCTGTGTTTGCCATCAACATCAATAACTGCAGCTAAGGCATTCTGACTGCTACTTACTCTGTCATAATTACTAGCACCAAACTTTCACAATTACAGCGTTAGTAATTTTGTTGATTATAAACAGCGCTAATGCCGTAATACGTTAGCAAAGACTGGCAGCATTACAGAGACATGTTCCATACACACAGGGATAGTTGTACCTTTGAGGCTTATAATTTAAATATGTCCCGGAAAGTGTTATCCTCACATGGCCTCTCTTTCCAATAACTCCAATAAAGGCTTTGTTTAAACATTACCACCATTCTCCCAGCTCAGTGTTTCTGTGGCCTTCTCGAATGTCCTTCCTGCAACCAGGCTGTGCTTTGTATTCAAAAGATAATCCCTTGATGGTATATGGACCTAGTAATGTCCTGGTTTCTTGAATTTGCTAAATGCAGGGGCATCGGATTGTGAAAGCCTACTAGAGCTATTTCTATTTCTATTTTAACAGTGATATATCTTCCTTTTGTCAAGGGTCTATTGAGTGAATTCTTACAGTCTTGGACTCTTCTCTGTATTTTTAAAAATTGTATTTTGTTTTTTGATGAAGGAGGGCAAAGGGTACAATTAGGTCTATATTCAAATCAACCACATATCATAGAGGAAATCTACATTTACTGTGCAATTTCAGTTTTCAGAATTTATTGCGGAGTCATCTGGGTAAAGAGATGCAGAACAATGTGTGTGTGACTTTTCTGCCTTCCCCAAAGCATACTCCACTTTTGAGGAATGATGGTTTCATTTCAAATGGTACATATTGAATAAATATGACATATTTTCTGTCTTTCAGAAGTCTGCCTGATTCTTGGTAACACTTTAAAAAAAAACAACATAAAACTTTATTGATCAGGACTAGAAAAACGTTTAATGCAGTGGTAACATTTAGTAACAAAGGGAAGTGTGTTTTTGGCAATTCTCTGGTATATGGCACGGATGTGTGTATAAAACTTCATTTGATTCATCTTAAGATAGGTTTAAAAAAACTGAAAAAACTGAAATATATAAATTAATATCCTGATCATTAAGACTATAGTTTGCTATTTTATGATGTCATTTTCTGTTCACATTCAGATACAGTGACCCCACATTTTGAAGTTTTCTAGGATAATGAACATTTCAGATATTCTGTTATGTCATTTATCCTGACTCGAGTGTACAGAAAACATGTCATCTTAGGTAAAGACTGAAGAGAGGATAATTGTAAAACATAAGAAGACACATAATGTAAGAAAGCCTTATCCCAATCTTTATTTCAAAGTATTTATTTACTTGTTATACCAGGAAGAATTTTAGAACAAATAAATCTTTTGATTGTCCTCTAAATTTATTTCAAGTTAAATTTATGTTCTAATTCTGACACCATATGTAGACACCAAATGGATGCGAATAATTAAGCATATTCTATAACTAGCTGCCTTGTGTAGACCCAACTTAAAAGAAACAAAACATGGTGGATTTGGAGTATTGTAACTTTATTTTGAAAGGGTACAGAAAATGCAGCCCCACTGTGAAGCTAAGTAGCGTGAATTAATCTTAAATAACATCATCCTCCTATTTTATTTGAACTGCCCCAAATAGAGTATAGGCCCTCCAAGGTGGCTACTGAATGCTTTTGAATAGCTAGGATAGTCAGATTCTTGCACTAATTGTTAGAAATGTCAATCGGAGAGATTCTGACTTATTTACTTACAACTACTTTAATTATGAAAAGGCTTTTTATGATGCCCTGAAATTTGGGTGAAAAGTAAAACATATCCAGTGGCTCAAATGGCCACTTGGGGTTTATGTCAAGGTACACACTGCCATGACAGTGAATTGGTTTTAATTTCAAGATTACTCTGATTGAAGATCTCATGACTTGCCACAGTGATGAATTATATTGATTCAAATACTTCCAGGATACTTAGATGTCCCTAGAGAGAAGGGACAAATGCCTTCAGTGAGAGGCACATACAGTTTTTTGTTTTTTGTTTTTTTTTAATTCAAGAGTGCTTGCTCTGAGCCGGGCTTGTCTTCAGATCTTGAAAGATCATAAGGAGATTTGATTACAAATTTACACACCTCAAAAGGTACAGCCTGCCCAGAAGCTAGACAGGTCAGTCTGCTTTTTCTTTACTGGTTGGATTCAATCCTCCGGCGGCACAGACATAACTTAAGCGTGATTAAACTTTAGAATGGGCTGCCAGGAGGACTGTGAAATCTTCATGCCTAAAGATCCCTAAAATTAGGAGCAACTACCACTTGGCTCAGATGGTTTATGAAGGCAAAGGCTCGGGATGGATTAGTGATTCCTAAATGTGAGTTTGTGTCCCCTGCCAGGCTGTCATGTTTCTGCCATTCCTCAGCAAAATAAGAAAAAATGAGCCATAGACATGTTTTTCCATAAGTTAAATGTATTCCATTTTAATTATATATTATATCTGTCATGTGACTCCCTTTGTTTGTAACACTATATTGTTGCTAGTAGCTGGAAATTAATTTTCACGTGCCTTAGCTTGGACAAAGAAAAAGTAAGCAGCTCCATATCAATCCTAATTTCTTTTTTAAAGTTTTAATGGGCCTTGACATCCAAAATTCCAGGAAACACTGGTCTAGATAATCTTCATTCAACAAATGTTCATTCAGCTGCTTGTTCTTATGTCATACAAAGCAAAAATAATAAATTCCTCCCCACAGGATAATAAAAATAATAAAATCAACTAACATTCATTGCGCATGACACCATTCCTAATGCTTTCCATCACAGATTATTTTATTTAATTCTTGCAGCAACACTAAGACAAAGACACCCAACTAAAAGTGGGGAGGGTGGGGGCCGCCCCGTGGCTCACTTGGGAGAGTGTGGCGCTGGGAGCACAGTGACACTCCCGCCGCGGGTTCGGATCCTACATAGGGATGGCCGGTGCGCTCACTGACTGAGCACAGTGCAGGCGACACCACACAAAGGGTTGTGATCCCCTTACCGGTCATGAAAAAAGACAAAAAAAAAAAAAAGTGGGGAGGGTGGAATTAGTACCAGGTCACCTCTAGCACAGGATCCCATAACTAACCTGTATTTTGCCCTCCTAAGAAAACAAACTATCAGTGGTATTTCTAGGGAGGTGGCATGGTACCAGAAAAACAGTTTAGGGCCGACCCTGTGGTGCACTTGGGAGAGTGTGGTGCTGGGAGCGCAGTGACGCTTCCGCCACGGGTTCAGATCCTATATAGGAATGGCCGGTGAGCTCACTGGCTGAGCACGGTGTGGACAACACCAAGCCAAGGGTTGTAATCCCCTTACCAGTCACGAAAAAGACAAAAAAAGAAAGAAAAAGAAAAACACTTTAAACTTGTAAATGCATTACATTTTCATGAAACCAAAGCTTGGGTAGTGGGGTGGCTGTGGCATGGTGATGAAAACAAACACATAAGGCCGATTTTAGAAGCACCAGTGGAACTGCTGGATGTATGAACACCTCCAATCAGTCAGTATTCAGAGTTAATCAGAGACCACTTGTCCAGACGGCCTCATCTTCCTGGCTCAACAATCCAGTCACACCCCCTCCGTTTCACATGGTATCTGTTTTCAGCTCCCTGATTCGTGCGAGCAATTCTGCACGTGCCAAGGAACTAAACAGGGTGTGAACAGGAATTAGCATCTAGCTGATGGCGATGGCTAATTATGGAATGGAAAAAAAAATAATACTTTGCTTTTGATTGAGCCAATTTAACCTTAATTTTGAATTCAAAATCAAGGGTAGGAATGTGGCTATATGCCAAGGCCTTTTGGAACTACAGTCCTTAACTCACTAAGCCCTAAACTAGGTAAGTTATTTTGATGCTGTTTTTCACAGGTAGAGTGAGAAGCCTTCTGAGAGATTAAAATCATTTTTTGCTCTTTTTATGCAGAAAAAAGAGAGGGATGAGAAACTCGCTTTGACTTGGGCACAATAAGGGGCATAAATCACCTTTAAGTTACCAGATTTAGGGCTGGCCTGGTGGCGCACTGCTACAGTGCGCCGCTTGGGAGTGTGGAGGCGCTCCCGCTGAGGGTTCGGATCCCACATACAGACCGGTTCCCGCTCACTGGCTGAGCGAGGTGCAGGTGCAACACCGAGGGTTGCGATCCCGTTGCTGGTCCGGTCCGGTACGGGCGCGACACTGAGGGTTGCGATCCGTTGCTGGACACGAAAAAAGACAAAAAGGAAAAAAAAAAAGTTACCAGATTTAGCTCTCCCCCTATGAGAGGGAAGGTAGGATATAGGGTCCCCAGAAGATAATCAGTTAGCTATTGCTATGAACTAAATTGTGTCCCCCACAAAATTCATATGTTGAAGCCCTAATCCCCAATGTGATGGCATTTGGAGATGGGGCTTTTGGGAGATAATTAGATTTAGATGAGGTCATGAGAATGGGGCCCTCATATTGGGATTAGTGTCTTTATAAGAGAAAGAGATACCAGAATATGCCCGCTCACTCCCTCTCCCCCGCGTTCGCCTCCCCCCTTCCCCCAAGTGAGGACACAGTGAGAAGGCAGCCTTCTTTAAGCCAGAAAGAAAGCTGTCATCAAAACCTGATCACACTGGCACCTTGATCTTAGGCTCCCAGCCTCCAGAGCCGTGAGAAAATCAATCTGAGTTGTTTAAGCCACCTGGTGTATAGTATTTTGTTATGGCAGCCTGAGCTGACAGATACAGCTGTCCTTTGGAATGTGGGAATAACTCAATTACAATGGAAAGGAGTTGTAACCAGCACTTTTTGTTTGCAGGTTGAAAAAGGGAAAGCAACCTGATCTCAAAATACCTGAGTCTTTGGAGAGAAGACAGGAGAAAGGTCTGCACCCATATGGCAGCAAATGCGTGGCCTGATTCTGACCCAGTGCACAGAGGGCTGCCACTCCAGCAAGTCAAGCAAGGAGTGTCATTTCTGGCCACCCCTGGCACCGAGAGTGTCTGGTCCATCTCAGAAAGGCAGAGGCCAGGCCAGCATAAGCGGGTCAGCCCCGGGGCCAGCTTCCAGCAGAGCCAGCAGCAGCGGCAGTGGCAGCAATAGTAGTAGAGGGCTTCCGGGGCTCTCTACAATTAGATGTGACGGACGCCTCTTGCATCCTGGGGAGCCTGCAGCCTGGGACAATTCTGTGGGAGAAGACCACTCAAAAGGGAGAAGACAGATTTGCTGCTTATTTGGCATAGGGAGGCCTAACCTGCTTGTATTTTTAACTGGAGAAAAAGAGAAGATATGGACCTGCATTCATACCCCTAGTTTATTGAGGTGTTATAACAGTCAGAATAAAGGAAAAAGTGGCTTCTTTTCATATGAAAATGATCACCTCAACTCTGGAAGTTTTCTTAGAGAGGCAGTATCACGTGATGCTTAAGAGCATGGCTTGAAACCTTGTCACTGTGCTGGGAACCTATTTACCAGCTGTGTAACCTTAAGCAAATTCCTCAATCTCTAAGTGCCTCATCGGTCACATGGGTATAATGATCATGCCTGCCTTCAGGAGTGATGGTATTAAGCCTAATGCATTTAGAACTGCCGTGTACAAAATAATTTCTTATTATTATCAGTTCCAACCCCAATATTTTATAAAAACAGTTTACCAAGACTCAGACATAAATCCCCCCAGGTCCCAAGGCAATTTAGTAACATTACTATTAAGATGCATGTTAGGATGACCAACTGACCCGGTTTTCCCAGGACTATCCCAGTTTTAGCATAGAAAGTCCTGCATTCTGGGCAGACTGGGATGGTTGGTCACCCTACAGTAATGAGGATAAAGTCACATGAAGTGAAATCAGATGAATGAGGCCTTCACCATGGAAGAGAGGTTCTTTTGGAAGGGAGCAATGTTGCTACTGAAAATATGACCCTAAATGCAGTCACCCGTTGTGAGACTCTGATAACTATAAGAAAGCATCTGTTGAGTTGTGTGTAGCTATATAAAGCAAGGGTTCTCTAACAATGTGTTAGTTCGGTGGTCAGGAATTTTCCAGACATTCTTTCTATCATCTGGGGGAATTCTAGCAGTGCAGATGTGATCTGTGTGAACCGGTCTCATAAGCTGAAGGTCTGTCCTGATATTTACAGAATAAAATTCTGAATTATCATCTAAGATTGCATTTAAAGAGCATTTATCTCAAAGGAGTTTGATGTTCTTGGCAGTCATTATTTAATTAATCCTCACACTCTCCACGCGACACAGAGCAGGCAGGTGTAATTATCTCTCTTTTGCAGATTACGTGACTTGGAACTGTGCCTGGTTATAAGTTGCCTTGGAAAGAGATGCTCGACTCTGATAATGGGTTTGATTTGGTTTCCATTCTTCCCAGTCTTAGACTTGATGTGACTCTCGGGAACCCTAAATGAACATCATAAGTGATGCACGCCACATTGATAGTCCATCTCTCTTTGCTTATCACATGGCCACCACGATGAACAGCTTGTGCCCTACAGGCAGAAAACTTAGCCATGACATCAATCACTAGGTGGGGCCTCCAGAGGTCAAAATCAACACTCATTCCATTCCCTAAACTAGAAATATCCATGTTATGCCTTTTTCTAAACTGCAGAGATCTTCACTGATTAAATAATGGATTAATGAATGAGAAATGCCATAAAACATCCCATGACATGGCATCAAGAACTGTAACTCCAAACAGTAAGGGGGTAAATAACAGTATAGAAATTGATCTCCCCATCAGAAGAGATGGGCTAATAAAGGTGGTGACAGAGTAATAAAATGACAAGAATAGCTGACATGCACTGAATTCTTAGGCCACATCATGCTTCATTCTACATGTTTTATATGTATCAATTTGTTGATTCCTCACCAATAAGGCAGGAATTCATTTTTCAGATAAGGAAACTGAGGTGGAGAAAAGTTGAATAATTTGATAAAGGTTACAGAGCTAACAAGTGTCAGAGCTGCAATTTGAACCCCAGCATGTTGACTTCAGAGAACTTTCTTTTTCTTTTTTAATTTAATTTAATTTTATCAGTATACAATGTGGTTGATTATTGTGGCCCATTACCGAAACATCCCTCCCCCCTTTGTCTCCCCCCTCCCTCCCAACAACCTCATATCTGTTTGCTTGTCGTAACAACTTCAAGGAATTGTAATTGTTGTGTCTTCTTCGCTCCCCGCCACAGTTTGTGTATTTATTTATTTATTTATTTTTAGCTCCCACCAATAAGTGAGAACATGTGATATTTCTCTTTCAATGCCTGACTCATTTCACTTAATATAATTTTCTCTAGGTCCATCCATGTTGCTGCAAATGGCAGTATTTCATTCTTTTTTTTTATAGCAGAGTAGTATTCCATAGTGTAGATATACCACATTTTCCGTATTCACTCATCTGATGATGGACATTTGGGCTGGTTCCAGCTCTTAGCTATTGTAAAGAGCGCTGCAATGCACATTGGAGAACAGGTATACCTTTGACTTGATGATTTCCATTCCTCTGGGTATATTCCCAGCAGTGGGATAGCTGGGTCATATGGTAGATCTATTTGCAATTGTTTGAGGAACCTCCATACCACTTTCCATAGAGGATGCACGATTTTGCAGTCCCGCCAACAATGTATGAGAGTTCCTTTTTCTCTGCAACCTTGCCAGCATTACAGTCTTTTGGATATTAGCCATCCCAACTGGGGTGAGATGATATATCTCGGTGTGGTTTTGATTTGCATTTCCCGAATGCTGAATGATGTTGAACATTTTTTCATATGTCTGTTGGCCATTCGTATATCTTCCTTTGAGAAATGCCTATTTTTTAAATGGGTTACTTGTTTTTTTGTTGTAAAGTTGTTTCAGTTCCTTGTATATTCTGGATTTCAATCCTTTGTCAGATATGTAATTTGAAAATATTTTCTCCCACTCTGTTGGCTGTCTTTTAACTCTGCTAATTGTTTCTTTTGCTGCGCAGAAGCTTTTTAGTTTGATATGATTCCATTTGTTTATTTTTCCATTGGTTGCCCGTGCTTTTGGGATCATATTCATGAAGTCTGTGCCCAGTCCCATTTCCTGGGGTGTTTCTTCTATGTTTTCTTTAAGAAGTTTTATTGTTTCAGGGTATATATTTAATTGTTTAATCCATTTTGAGTTGATTTTGGTATATGGTGAGAGGTATGGGTCTAGTTTCATTCTCCTGCATATGGATATCCAGTTATCCCAGCACCATTTGCTGAAGAGGCAGTCTCTTCCCCAGTGTATAGGCTTGGTGCCTTTGTCAAAGATCAGATG
>NW_007726243.1:774198-781035 GCF_000696425.1 Galeopterus variegatus
AGTACCATGCTGTTTTGTTATTATGGCTTTGTAGTATAATTTAAAGTCAGGTAGTGATCGTCTTCCAGCTTTATTTATTTATTTTTTTGCTCAGAATTGCTTTGGCTATGCATGGTCTTTTGCTATTTCATATAAATGTCATTGGAATTTTGATGGGGATTGCATTGAATTTGTGTATCACTTTGGGTAGTATGGACATTTTCACAATGTTAATTCTTCCGATCCAAGAGCATGGGATATCTTTCCATCTTCTTGTATCCTCTTTAATTTCTCTCAGCAGTGGTTTGTAGTTCTCATTATAGAGATTTTTCACATCCTTGGTTAACTCAATTCCTAAGTTTTGTTTTTTTTTTTGGTGGCTATTGTAAACGGGCAAGCTTTCTTGATTTCTCTTTCTGCATATTCACTATTGGAGAATAGAAATGCTACTGATTTTTTTGTGTTGGTTTTGTATCCTGCAACTGTGCTCAAATCATTTGTCAACTCCAAGAGTTTTTTTGCAGAGGCTGTAGGGTGTTCGATATATAGGATCATGTCATCTGTAAACAGGAACATTTTGACTTCATCTTTTCCAATCTGGATGCCCTTTATTTCCTTCTCTTCTCTGATTGCTCTGGCTAGTACTTCCAACACAATGTTGAATAGGAGTGGTGAGAGTGGGCATCCTTGTCTAGTTCCTGTTCTTAAAGGAAAAGCTTTCAGCTTTTCCCCATTCAGGATGATATTGGTAGTCGGTTTATCATACATGGCTTTAATTATGTTGAGATACTTTCCATCTGTACTTAATTTGTAAAGAGTCTTTATCATGAACGAGTGTTGAATTTTGTCAAATGCTTTTTCAGCATCTATAGAGATGATCACATGGTCCTCGTGTTCGATTTTATTGATATGGTGCATCACATTTATTGATT
Organism: Galeopterus variegatus; assembly: GCF_000696425.1. Taxonomy (NCBI): domain Eukaryota; kingdom Metazoa; phylum Chordata; class Mammalia; order Dermoptera; family Cynocephalidae; genus Galeopterus; species Galeopterus variegatus. The sequence goes on from NW_007726243.1 coordinate 775,110, forward strand.
TGCATATGTTGCACCAACCTTGCATCCCTGTTATGAATCCCACTTGATCATGATGTATAATTTTGCGTGTGTGTTGCTGTGTTCAGTTAGCTAGGATTTTATTGAGGATTTTTGTGTCATTCATCAAGTATAGTGGCCTGTAGTTTTCTTTTTTTGTTCTATTTTTACCTGGTTTTGTTATCAGGGTGATGTTTGCTTCATAGAATGAGTATGGGAGAATTGCCTCTGTTTCAATCTTTTGGAATAGTTGGTAGAGAATTGGTGTCAATTCCTCTTTGAATGTTTGGTAGAGTTCTGCTGTGAACCCATCTGGTCCTGGGCTTTTCTTCGTTGGGAGCTTTCTGATAACAGCGTCAATCTCCTTTATTGTTATTGGTCTGTTCAGATTTTCTACATCATCGTGGCTTAGTTTTGGTAATTTGTGTTTGTCCAGTAATTTATCCATTTCCTCCAGATTTTCAAATTTGTTGGCATATAGTTGTTTATAGTAGTCACTAATAATTTCTTGTATTTCTGTGGTATCAGTTGTAATATCATCTTTTTCATTTCTAATTTTTGTTATTTGGGTCTTCTCTTTTCTTTTTTTAATTAGCCATGGTAATGGTTTGTCAATTTTGTTTATCTTTTCAAATGATTCATTGATCTTTTGTATCTTTTGGGGGGGTTAATTTCATTAAGTTCTGCTCTGATCTTAATGATTTCTTTCCATCTGCTAACTTTGGGTTTGAATGGTTCTTGTTTTGCTAGTTCTTTAAGGTGAAGTGTTAAGTTGTTCACTTGCCATCTTTCCATTTTTCTGAGGTAAGCATTTAATGCAATAAATTTCCCCCTTAGTACTGCTTTTGCAGTATCCCACAGGTTTTGGTATGATTTATCATTGTTTTCATTAGTTTCAATAAATTTTTTAAATTCCTGTTTGATTTCTTCTTGGACCCATATGTCATTAAGTAGAATGCTGTTTAATTTCCATGTGTTTGTATAGTTTCCAGAATTTCGTTTGTTATTGATTTCTAATTTTAATCCATTGCGGTCTGAAAAAAATACATGGGATAATTCCAGTTTTTTTGAATTTGTTGCGACTTGAATTGTGACCTAACGTGTGATCTATCATGGAGAATGATCCATCTGCTGATGAGAAGAATGAATATTCTGAGGTTGCTAGATGGAATGTTCTGTAGATATCTGCCAAGTCCAATTGGTCTAGGGTGTTCTTTAGATCTTGTGTTTCTCTGCTGAGTCTTTGCCTAGATGATCTGTCCAATATCGACAGTGGGGTGTTCAGGTCTCCTGCTATTATGGTATTAGTGTCTATTTCCTTCTTTAGGTCTAATAGAGTTTTCTTTATAAATCTGGCTGCTCCGACATTGGGTGCATATATATTTATGATTGTTATGTCTTCTTGATGGATGAATCCTTTTATCATTATGTAGTGGCTCTCTTTATCTCTTTTTATGGTCTTTAGTTTAAGGTCTATTTTATCAGGTAGAAGAATAGCTACTCCAACTTGTTTTTCATGTCTATTTGCATGGTATATCATTTTCCATCTTTTTACTCTTAGTCTATGTGTGTCTTTATATATGAGGTGAGTCTCTTAAAGGCAGCATATAGTTGGGTCCTCTTTTTTAATCCAGTCAGTCTGTGTCTTTTGAGCGGGGAATTTAATCCTTTTATGTTAAAAGTTGTTATTGAAAAGTGTTGATTTACTCCTAGCATTTTATCAATTTTTGTTTCGATGTCTTAAAGTGTCCTTTGTTCCTTTCTTTTCGATTTACTGTTTGTCTTCTGTACTTGTTTGTTTCTTGGGTTGTAGATAAACTTTTTTTCCCTCTTCATTGTTAGCATTTTTATTTTACTAGTGGGTTTTAATTTTTTTTGACTTTTTATGGCAGCGGTAGTTATTTTTCAGGTACCAAACCCAGGACTCCCTGAGAATTTCTTGTAAGGGTGGTCATGTGGTAGTGAACTCCTGCAGTTTTTGTTTGTCTGAGAAATATACTATTTGCCCTTCATTTTGGAAGGATAGCCCTGCAGGGTAAAGTATTCTTATCTAGCAATCTCTGTCTTTTAGTATTTTGAATATATCATCCCATTCCTTTCTGGCTTTTAGGGTTTGTGATGAGAAGTCTGATGTTAGCCTGATTGGGGCTCCCTTATAGGTGATTTGATGCTTCTCTCGCAGCTTTTAAGATTCTCTCTTTGTCTTTGAGTTTTGCCAATTTGACCATAACATATCTTGGAGAAGAACTTTTTGGGTTGAATACAGTTGGGGATGTTTGAGCTTCCTGAATCTGAATATCTGTGTCTTTTCCTATACCTGGGAAGTTTTCTGCCACTATATTGTTAAATATGTCTTCAATGCTATCTCCTTTTTACTCCCCTTCTGGAATACCCATGACTCGGATATTTGAGCACTTAAGGTTGTCTGATATCTCTCTTAGATTTTCTTCAATGTTTTTAATTCTTTTTTCTTTTTTTTGTCTGCCTGTATTATTTCAAACAGCCCATGTTCAAGGTTAAGTTCTCTCTTCTGCTTCTGTAAGCCTGCTGGTTAAACTCTCTGTTGTGGTTTTTTATTTCGTTGAATGAATTCTTCCACTTGGCAAGCTCTGCTACATTCTTTTTGGGCATTTATTTCCTTATACATTTATTCTTTCAGGTCCTATATACTTTTCCTCATTTCATCATGTTGTCTAGCTGAGTTTTCTTGTATCTCAATTAGTTTCCTTAAAATTATCACTCGGAATTCCTTGTCAGACGTTTCAAGGGCTTCTTGTTCTAGAGGATCAAGAGCTTGAGACTTATTACCCTTTGATGGTGTACTTTCTTGATTTTTCATATTTCTGGTATCTTTTCTTTGGTGTTTAGTCATTGTGGCAGGGGATTTCATGGTCCACTGGTTTGACACTATTGTCTGGCTAGGATCCTGCCAGGACTGCCAATTTGGCACAGCTGCCTCAGTGCCTGTGGGCAGAAGGTTTGGGCCTCTCTGGTCGGCGCCCACTTGCCCAGGCTGGGGGTGGGTCCAGCGGCAGCGAGGCTTACCTGCTTGGTAGAGCTGGCAACTTGGGGCACATGGTTGCCACAGGTCTCAGGCCTCTCCGGGGGGCTCTGACTTCAGAGAACTTGAACTTAACCACTAAGCTGTAGGGAAGGTAACAATAAAACACTTAATGATCCAGCAATCCCACTTCTGGTATACAAGCCATCTTCAAAAAGTTCATGGAAGGATTTATATTATCTTTTAATGCCATTTTTCCTTGAATTCTTTGAAGTACACTCACATATCCAAAGGAAATGAAATCAGTATCTGCAAGAGATATCTGCACTCTCATGTTAGTTGCAGCATTATTCATAATAATGCTGATATGGAAGCAAACCTAAGTGTCCACTGATGATGAATGGATAAAGAAAATGTGGTATATATACTCAATGGAATATCATTCAGCCTTAAAGAACAGAAATTCTGTCATTTAAGACAACATGGATGAATCTGGAGGACATTATGCTAAGTGAAATAAAACAGACAGAAAGAAAAATAATGCATGATCTCAAATATATGGAATAAAAAATTCAAACTCATAGAAGCAGAGAGTACAATTATGGTTGCCAGGGGCTGTGGGTGCAGGATGAGAAGATGTTGGTCAAGGAGCACAAAGTTTCAGTTAGGCAGGATGAAGAAGTTCTGGAGACCTAGCATACATGGTGACTATAGTTACTAATATTGTACTGTATGCTTGAAATGTGCTAGGAGAGTAGATCTTAAATGTTCTCACCACACACATGAAAAGATAACTCCATGAGGTGATGGATATGTTAATTAGCTTGATTGTGGTAATCATCTCACAATGTATATGTATATCCAAACACCACATTGTATGCCTTAAATACATACAATTTTATTCATCAATAATACAGCTGGAAAAAATGCAACACTTAAATAATAATTTCCTCCTCATTAAAGAAAAGTCACATCCTGCCTAAATGATAAACACAACAGTTTCTTGTCCTTTTATATATCCTCACCTGCTCTGATCGGTGAGGGTGTAACTGGAGAGGTGAAAGTTTTGTCTAACCTGAAACCAGAAGCAGTGACAACACCGGGCACAGTGGCAGGTTTGGTGATAGAAGCCTTTCTTGGTTTAATTAGTTTTTCAACACACCGTTCAGGCTAATTGGAAATCAAATAATTATCTATGCCCAATGCCTCCAAATTTATCATGGTTTGTTCACAGGGACACAAGCTCATCATTTACTGAGATCATGGCTACAGCCCTTCAGTTTGTCTACTAGAAATCAGGGAAAGATGAGCCATGGAAAATCCAGAGATGAGAAAAGATGTTGGAAGTACTTAGATCAGAAGGAGAAAAGGCTGTTTTGTTTTGGAACATTTTGCAAATAGTTCCAAAAGACCAGAGCTGTCACCCATAGGTCTGAGGCACACTCCAGGGTCAGGTTGTCCCTACAAGCATTTGCAGGCGTGGGTACAGGGCCTTGTGAGCACAGTTCATTTACAGGTAATGAGAAGTGCATTGACAAAAGCTAGTTTTATGACAATCCTAAAATACTGCAGAGTGGCCTCATCAGAGGGGTCTTAAATAAAGCCCCATACACTATTCCAATCAGTGGATGCTTTTTTGAAACTTTGGAAGTTGCTTCCACTATGTTGGGGTGAGAACAATCCAGCGCATTTCCATTTCAGTTTTACCTTTAGAATACAAAGCAACTTAGAGCAGCATATCACTTGCTGATTTAGACATTACCCTTAGGCAGTCAAAAAACATCTGAGTGCCATCTCACCCTATCTTCCTTAAACTGCCTTCACCTGCCTCAGGTTCCCTAGTGATTCTGCCACCTGCAGGCTCTGTCCTGTCTTCCAGTTCCCAGACAGCTGAAGGCAAGATGCACATGAGCAGTGAAAACATCTGTCTTGCCCTTACCGCAAATCTCTCCTTTGACACAGGGCTCCTCTTCTGGGCCAGGTGAGACTCCTGAGCCTCACCTACAGACTGAGTTGCTTCCAGGCTCTGCCACATCTCCATTGAGTCCAGCACCTCCTCTGGAATCCTGAGGACCTTGCCTTTTCCAGGGCCAGGAGTTACTCATTCACTCAGCAGGACTTACATGTGCCAGGCACTGTGGTGGAACCGGAGATATTGTAGTGAACAGGATGGACAAAGTCCTTGCATCTTAGGCGCAAAAGGGAGATGGGCAATAAACAAGTAAACAATGAACTAATTTCGGGAAGTGAAGACGCTCTGAAGACACATCAAGCAAGTAAGGAGACAGAATGGTGGAGGTTATGGAGAGAGGTAGAGTTTTGCCCCAAGCTCTGAATTGCTGGCCAGGGTCCTTTCTCCTGAAATGAAACATTGTCCTTCCTTCCCTCACCCAGGCCTCATTTCTCAGGACTGGCCCAGTGAAAAGTGGAAATACCAAGCCCCTTGTGAAAGAATTATTAAGAATTTCAAGATGCTGACAGCCCGGCATTAAAGCACAGGGCCCGTGGCCTGCACAGCCCACACAGCCATGAAGCCATCCCCACGGCACCGCCACGCCTTTGGAGGACGAGCCTTTGTTCCCACCGGCAGGCACAGCTCATCTAGCAGGGCGCCTGTAGGGCTAGGGCTCAGACCCCTCATACCCATTGTACAGACTGGGTCACAGATCCCTCACATGCCAGGCTGGGTCACCAGACCCCTCACATACAGGTTGCAAGCTAGTTAACTGGGAAAGATTCTGGGAGCCATTGGCAGAGTTAATAGGTTCATTCCAGTGCGAGCTCAGGCCTCAGCTTCCTCAGCAGCAGCAGCAGCAGCAGCTTACAGCAGCCTCCAGCAGCAGCTGCGGGGGTGTGTGTGGGGAGGGGGCTGGCAGCGACAGCCTCCAGCAGCAGTAGTGGACTCCCCGTGACCCCCCCCGCCCCCCG
>NW_007726243.1:781233-797363 GCF_000696425.1 Galeopterus variegatus
GCCCCCCACCCCCCGGGCCTTCCCGTGGGCAGGGTCACTGTAGATCAGAGCTGCCTGTCCTTTATACTTAAGTCCAATAACCCAGGAACACCTGGGCACACATGCACAATTACATTAGACAATAACAAAGGAACACCTGGGCACACGTGCATATTTACATCAAATGCTTGGCAAGATTCCAAACCCTGGAGGGATCCTGACCATTTACCTTCACTTTCCATACAGCACCCTACTGCTTCCTTTGCGACCCGAGGTACTGTCTGATTGCCTCTGTATGTCTGGGGCTGGCTTAGCCCCTTGAGCCCTGAGCCTCAGGCCTCCTGCCCACCCTCTACTGGCAGCCAGGCCCCCTCCCCAGCCCTGGTTCTCCAGTCGGGCAGGTCCATTGGCCGGTGCTGAATTACCCTTCCTTCCTCTGCCTTGGTCCTCTCAGTACCCAGGCTTCTGCTCCTGGCTCCAGTCCCACCTGCCGCTTCTCAGTCTTGCCATCAGCAGCAGGACTGCACCAATGGGCAAAGCTGACGTTCATATCTAGCATCGGGGTCAGCACCTCCGGGCCTATTCTAAGCACCACTTAAGGAGAAAGCTCAGAGGACGCCCACGGTGAGGACAGGGCTGCAGGAAATAGCCAGCCTTTCTGCTCAAGAAGCACCATTTACTCGTTTACCAAAAGGAGCTGTCGCAGAGATGCGGGGACTGGAATACAGAGCGGGCTCTTTAAGCCGCAGGCCAAAGCATGTCGTTGCTCGGCTGTAAATGCCCGGTCCATGCCGGCTCCACTGAGAGGAAGGCGCGGGTATAACCGAATATGCGTTCGTTGAATCAGCTTCTGCGACGGAGATAACAAATGTGACTCAGAAGGTGAAAGGAACAGGTCTTGCAGATAGGAAGACGCATCATGCCTTCTTGCGTGGCTGGACCGTGAGGCGGAGTCACGTGCAGAGGATGGGGCTGGGTGAGCTTCTGCAGCGCACAGGAGTGAGGGCGGGTGGGCAGGACCCGCGCCCGGCACTCGTGCATGTCTAGGAAGACGAGAACTGAGACCCTCTCAAGTTTGGTAATGAAGGGGATAAAAAGGGGCTCGCAGAACTGTGTGGGCTCCTTTTCATTTTCTAAGGCAGTGGCAGAGGATATTCATTAACTTGGACCCATCTTCCCACCACGTAAAACCTATGAAAAAAAAAATTCTTAATGTTATGAGTTGATACGACTTAAGCATATTAAGATAATCTGAGATGATGGGCTATTGTTTTGACAGAAGAAAATATTAAAACACGCAACAGACCCCTACTTGAAAGAAACCCTTACCCTAGGCATGATTTCTCTGGCAACACCAGAGCCAGTGGGAAAGTTTAAGCTGGGAACTGTGGCATCGATTGCTCCAAACTGAAGAAGATGCTGGGCACGTCAGACAAGTCACAGAAAGCACAGTGCGGCCACCCGCGCGGGGTCCTCAGTGCCTGTGTGCCCGAGGAGCCACTATTCTATATCCTTTCCTTCTCTCAATCCTCCTGTTCTGTTCTGTTTTGTTTGGGTTTGGGCTTTGTTTTCTTTATCTGGACCACTTCTGGCTATGAATTGCTCTCCGTGTCCATTTTCATCCATCTGGTTTTAGACTCCTTTCTGGATGGTGACAGTCCCCTGGGATTCTGCCCTGGTTCTGTCCTCACTTGGAGTGGGTCATCTGCAACCTCCAGATCCACCCAGCCCTACAGCTGTGTGTCCCCAGACGGCGTGGCCCAGGGCAGTATCCTGCTAGCAAACAGCCCCACTCCTTTGCCCCTCCTGGTCCCTTCTCAGTCTCTGCCTTACTTGTGGCTTTCCCCCTATGGCAGGTTCAGCTACCACCAAACACATAATTCATGGATAACTGTCGCTGAACAAAAGCAGACAAATTATTTCCTACTTTCCTGTCTAGGAATAATACTTCTAAAAAGCAATATTTTAAAGTTAAGCCTGGATCCTATGAGTAATAGACGTAGAACTGCCTTGAAAACTGAACAGTGCTGTGCAGACGTTAGCTATTATGTTCCATCTGAAGGAACCTGAATTAGTCAGGGTTCTCCAGAGAGACAGAGTCAATAGGATATGTTATAAATATATGAGAGGGGATTTATTAGGGAAATTAGTTCACGTGATTATGAAGTGATGTCCCACGATAGGCCGTCTGCAAACCAGATGCTGGTAGCATGGCTCAGTCCATCCAAGGGCCTCGAAATCAGGGAAGCCAATAATGTCCTTGGTGTTATTCCTAGAACCCAAAAGCTGAAGAGTTTTGAGATGTGATGTCCTCGGACAGGAGAGAAGAGTATATCCCAGCTCTGGCAGACAGAGCAAGCCATTCAACTTTTTTCTGTTCTTTGTTCTCTGCAGGGCCCCAGCAGATTGGATGGTCCCCCCCCACACACACTGAGGGCGGATCTTTCCCACCCAGTCCACTCATGCTCTCATGCTAATCTCTGCTGGAAACACCTTCATGGGCACACTTAAAAAGATAGCTTTACCAGGTTTCTCGGCATTCCTTGATCTAATCAAGCTGAGACCTAAAATTAATCTTCATAGATTAATTCTAAACCTTCTGTAAAGCTTTCACAGTGGGTATATCTACATTTTAGGTTTTTTTTTTTTTTTAGAAAAGCTTCTTAATGTTCAAATGCCATTTAATATTTGAAAGTTCCCCTTATTCATATTTCTAATCATATCTATCTTAAGAATTCCATTCAGAGTACATGCCTATTGTATGAAATCACAAATTAGTCACCTTGCAGTCCTGATGATCCCTGACAGGCAAAGCTATGTACTAACTAGACCTTGTCAGCCTTCTGGTAAAGAACTTCCCATGGGTAATTTCCACTGGAAATCTTTGATATACCCAAAGGGAGCTCTGATATAGGTTCCCAGGGCATGTACGTAGAGAAACACACCTGTGGACCTTTAAAAAATCTACTCGATACTTTGCTTCAATGATTTATCAATAAAAAAATTTAAAAATTCCCCAAATATATTTGCTTATTCTGTCTTTATTGATCTACTGTGATACATAACTTAAGATTTAATTCTAAATCAAGGTTTTATAGGCTCTTTAGTGATGGCATTAATTTGAAATGAGCCTATTTCATCTAAAATGTTTTCTATTGCTCCCGTGTTATAGTCAATAACACATTTGTTGTTTAGCTTCTCTGTGTTTGTTTAACACTTGGTTAGCTTCTTATAAGTAGAGGTCTAAGTAGAACAAATGAAAAAATGTTTGGAAGTACAATTTAGTGAACCTGTTTTTTTATTTTTTAGTATGCAGTAAGAATTATTTTAAGAAGATATTCATAGCCTTACAAGTACTATATGTGCTAACAACTAGAGCTATTGTGGGTGTAATAGTTAAGTCAATAAGTGCATTTAAAATTAGGTCATACTCAACATTCAGCAGTTGGTGTTATGCTACCTTTGTATTTGGCATAAGATTTTCCATGTCACATTTAACCTTGATATAAAAATTAAAAGGTACATGTTTCTAAGAAGTCCACCAAATTTAATAGTTATTCTCAGTCCTAATTGCACATTAGAATCACCTGGGGAGGTTTTACAACTATAAATGCCCAGGCCCCCACCTAAGACCAATTAATTCCAATTCTCTAGGTCTGTGGTTCTCAAAAGTGTGGTCCCCAGACCAGGGACTTCAGCATCACCTGGGAACTGTTGGAAATGTAAATCTTCTGGCCCAGCTCAGACCTACTGAATGAGTAACAACTCTGGAAGTGGCGAGGATGAGGCCCAGACATCTGCATTTAAGAAACTCTCCAGTTGATTCTGAAGCTTAAGTTTGAGAACCATTGCTCTATGTACCTACATTTGTATATTTTTAAAACTCCAGAGATTAATAAATGCATTAAAGGTTGAGAATCATTGGTATAGTTCTGCTCTATGACTTCAGAGGTGTAAGAAAGAAATTGCTGGAACAGAAAAGCACATAAACTTCTATCTATAGGGGAGGTGCCCCCTATACCCCAAATGCACCTCTGTGAAGAAAACCAGTCAGTGTAGTTTGCTGAGGTCAGGCTTAATCATTGGAATAGACGTGGACATCTCCCTTGATGGGAAATTACCCATGGCCCTGGCATCCAAGACCTACTTCCCCTAGTCGAGATACAGGTGATAAGACTGACTAGCCAGAGGATTCAGGACTCAAATGCAGCGTTAGACATACCAGGGTACTCCAAAAAGTTCATGGAAAGATTGTATCATCTTTTAGTTGTATTTTTCCACGAACTTTTTGAAGTACACTTGTATTAAAGTCCTGCCTCTATAGAGAGTATTTAAGACAAGATAAATGACTTTGAGATTTCATGTACATAATATAAACCTGTACCTAATAAGTTTTATTGAAATAGATCTTCCAAGTGATTGTCCTTAAGAATACTCAGATAAATACATAATGGTGACAGAGCAGTAAATTCTTCCATTTCATCAGGCATTCATACTGAATACAACAAATCATTTTGAACAATTATTTCACAACTCATCACCTCAGTAGTACGTCTTTAAGAGGCCGATAAAAGTCATGTGGAAAATACTGATTTGAGTCAAGTTTATAACTTAAGTTGTCTATTATTAATTCCCCTTCGAAATTCTTGGTAATTAAAAGTATTAAAAAATAAAAGATCTATTTAATTTCCCTATAGTTCAGTTTCTATAATAAGTGTTAGTTGAAAGTTTGAGAGTTTTACAAAAATAAATAAATGAATGAATAAATATGTTATTATATATTCGTGTGTGTGTGTCTTCCTAGAAATTTCTTTTTAAAGTTATTTAGTATTTTTAAGCTTACCTTTGGCACTTTAGAGTTAAATAACTTTTCACTGTAATCACTTCCTTTTGAAGAAAGGTGGCCTTATATTTACACCCAGTATATTTTGAGAATTATTTAAAATAGAATTATCTCAGAAAAAGAGTAAGGAAAAAAGGTATTAGAAGTGAAGTCAGCTCACTGCAGTAAAAATCTCTTAAATTGAAACCTTCTCATTAGCCTTCAGCTAGAAGGCCACCTCCTTCTGTGTTTCACTGCATGTGGATGAGATTTTATTTAGTGCCATTTAAAATTCTACTTTGTGTCTGGAAAAGAAATCTGATGCTTGAATTCTCTCTACTATGTCCTTCTCTAGTCGTCTCCAACTTATTACTGATGACCTCCAGTGTCATGAAACCACCCCCTCCCAACACTAAGGATGCATTCTATTTTTGTTCTGAAGGTTAGAAAATTACTTTTTCATATTGGCCCTCTATATATCTTTCTATTGCCCGTATCTGTCTTGCTTCTAGCCCCCAGCCACTTGGACCATGTCTAATCCATCCACAAATATACTAACCCTTCACGTATTGGAAAATTGCTACCAAGATGTAATTTTACTGAGATAAGTATAAAGTTTTCTACTGGGACCTAGGAAACAAGCTGTATAAGTACAAGATTGGAACAACATGACTCAGGCCACATATTTTAGCTCCAATTTATAGAAGAGGAATTTAAGGCTGAAAAGCATGAGCTAGCCCAGAGTTGGGAAGGCTAGCCACTCGCTTGTCCTTGAAGGGACTAAGGCTTGAGCCCAGGTCATGTTATACCACGTTCTGTTCTCTTTTCACCTCTCCGTGATGCCACACTCTCGTCTGTTAAGATCTTGTAGAATTTCCACTTTAAAATCCGGTTTATCATCTGCCCATGCCAGCACTCTCTGTATGGTGAATTGTTTACCTTTCTGTCTTGCATCCTTTATTAGGGTGTTTGATTTGGTCTAGAATTTCCCATTGTATATACACATATTGAGATCTGCAAAAGGTATTTACTGAAATAAAATGATCTTTCAAATCTTATCAAATATCTTTCTGTTGACAATTTGCTGTCTACAAAAGCAGTAAAGATTAATATAAGGAAAAAATGATCACAATCTAAAAATGTAATTCTTATACAGAATACAGTTGCTGGTGCCAAAGATATGTCTTAGTTAAAAACTTGCATCACTTATATTTTGTTCTAAAGACATGAATGCTTTAAGTATGAGTCTAACAAATGCCTAAATGTTTTGCATCTATTTGTCTGATCAAACACATTTCCTGACCAGTTTCTCTGTTTCACATCTTTCTTTCCTCCAAATCTGTTTATAAACTCTTTCTATACTACTCTTCCTGTGTAATAGCATGTCCCCTGGCCTCCAGAGTCAGTCGCACACTCCTTGGCATGGCTCAGGGCTGCACACTCTTGCATGTTTGTCTCACCAATCCCCTTGCAGGCACCACCATGCACCACCAGCCACTCTGAGCTGTGTGCCCTTCTCCAAGCCCATGCCAAGTTCTCCTGCCCTGCATTTGCTATACTCTCTCCACTATTCTGTAAAACTATGGAATTTAAAAAGTTCCTGAAATGACAAGATTTAAAAAATAAATCATGGTTCATCCAGGACAGTGATGACCTGAAAAACAAGTGTGCTGTGCTAAAGACCTTGTTTGTGTTTGTTTTTAGAATTCAGTCTTTTCATTGGATTCACTTTGTTTGCTTGATTTTGATTCTCTTCCAAACTATTAAAAAACATTTCCAAAAGACTGTGTTCAAACAGTAGATTCATCTGTTTCTTCTTATGGCTGTAAACCCTGAAAGGAACACGCTTTGACTCCTGGTCACTCCTCACGTGGGAGAGCTGGCAGAGGAAGGGCTGCCGTTGAAGTGTTCCAGGTTGAACCTCGCTGGCTGTCACCAGCAAGTCTCCTGACTTGGTTTCATATGAACATTCTGTTCTATCCTTGAGCCAAACGGGAATGTTGACGAGAATAGTGAGGAAAATAATAACAGCTAACTTTTACTGAGAGCTTCCTATATGCCAGGCATTTGTAGTGGATTGAATTGTGTCCCCCCACCAAACTCACTGAAGCTTGAATTGTGTCTCCCAAGTTTTATGTATTAGAAACTTAGCACCCACTGTGAACAATAAGAGGGTGGGAAAACCTATTATGGTAATTGAAAGGTCGGGCCTTGAAGAGGTGATTAGATTATAGGACTGTGCAGTAGTGAATGGATTAATAATGGTGGTCAGGGCATGGTTCTGGGGCTTTAAAGAGAGTAAATGAGGAGGTTAGTCTCTTGCTCTCTCTCTGCTCTCTCTGCATCCACCATCTTGCAATGTGAGACCCCTAGGTCACTGTCACCACCACCAGATGGACTTTGGACTTCCTGCCCTCAGAAACTGTAAACAGTAAATTTTGTTTTTCTTTATAAATTACCCAGTTCCAAGTATTTTGTTATAAGCAACAGGAACGGACTAATACAGCATTGTTCTAAGCTCCTTACAAATACAATCTCATTCACCTCCCTCTACAATTCTATGAAGTGGGTACAGTCTTTACAAAAAGACTGTTTATTGAACCTCATCTGCTACCCAAATGACTAACTCTTTCATTCCAAAGTTTGTAGCGTTAAGGGTTAGCATTTATTTGGATGGCTATTCAAAGGAACCTATGGTAGCTAAAGGAGGTTTTAAGACCCCGGACTCCCTGATAGCTTATATCACAAGCACTTATAGAGCAGAATCATGAGTGGGGGATACCGGGAGTTGTGTGGGAGCTTACTGGTTTGGTGGTGAGGTCAGCATAATTATTTCTGGCATCCTGGCAAAGGTCCTCCTTGGCTCCCTTGAGACTGGAGGTTTACAAACTTCAAAGCAGGCTTGTAGTTGTTATCTGCAAAGATAACTCAAGATTGGAATTACAGATGTTATCCTAAGCCATAAGGCATTTATTTAAGTAATAAACATCCTGACCTCTAAATCACGTCTTAGCCTAAGGAACAAACCATCCCGACCAAGTCTTGGCCTAAGAAATTTTGTGTTTAATCAACTGTGCTCTTATTATTAATGGGATTTGTTACTTCTGAGAGTCCAGCCTGTCCTGCTTGGTCAGGCAGATTTTCATTAGTTATTCCCCCTCCGCTTGAGCCAAGGCCTGCTCTGATTGGGGTCAGGGGAATAGACAGAAGAGATTGGGGTCTGTGCCCCGGTTCCAACTGAGGCTCAGAGAGGTCAATTTATCTAAGATCACAGAGCTAGGGAATGGAGCAGCACTTAAGTCCATGTGGTCTGATCCAAAGGATTGACTTTTAACCAACATGAAACATAGCCTCTCAGTGTCAAGGATTTGTAAACACGTACTTTGTTTGGGTAGATCAGATTACACACTATTTTCCATTATTATCAGATCTATCCTCATTGCTGAGGGATTTGGGGTGGGGGTGTAACTCCTCACGTTTATATGCACAGAAGTATAGTGCCCAGATTTTGCTGTGATTCCCGAGGCTGGATGTATATTGCTGCTTTTGCAAAATAGAGACGCCCAATCCCAGAGATTCTGATTAAGTTGGTCTTAGGTTAGGCATTAATATCAGTAGTTTTGATTAGTTTTGCTTTTTTTAAAAGATAACCAGTAAGGGGATCTTAACCCTCGACTTGGTGTTGTCAGCACCACGCTCAGCCAGTGAGCTAACCGGCCATCCTTATATGGGATCCGAACCCGGGGCCTTGGTGTTATCAGCACCACACTCTCCCGAGTGAGCCATGGGCCGGCCCTAATATCAGTGGTTTTTAAACACTAGGGATTCTAATGAGAATGACTGTGGTGTCCAGGTTGCCACAAATAAGTGGAGTGACTATGACTTTACTTTCATTGAGGAGGAGCCCACAAATCCACTCCTCAGAGTGCAGAGAGTACTCTAGAAGGGAGAGAGGCCTGCACCCTCAAATGTCAGCCGCATTTTACAACCAGGTGTTGACTCCATTTGGGAGCCTGCTGTGCTGGCCCAGAGGCGCAGAGATGCCTGCAGCAGTTGTGTATACCTTGAAGCCAGTGTCCTAATCCCTACTGCACCCAGGGCACTGGCAAGGTCCCAACAGGCAGGTGTAATCAGAACTTCCCAGGGGACATTCAGAGCAGATCCCTCAGCAAGCACAGCTTCTAAATTTGTCCTGGAAAATGATTAACCTGTTTAAGCAAATTCCTAGAGCATAATTAAGATGCTCTAATCAAGGAAGTAGATTGTTATGCAGCAGCCTCAGGCACTGTTTTGGTGGCAGGAGTTTGTGACCCAAAGGCTTCAATAACCTAGTGGAAATAGTGAAGGTGACAGAATAGGCTTAGCCAGGGAGGTAGGAGAAGGTGAGCCACTGGGAGGTTGGGAATGTCAAAGGAAGAGAGGGCTGTGAAGGCAGAGGGTTCAACCGATGGAACTGCTGAGGGTCAAGGGCAATGAGCCATGAGGTCACGCCTCCAGATTTGGGGGTTCAGGTTATTAACGGTGTTAGGAACAGAAGCAATGTCTGTGGAAGTAGGTGCTCTTCCAGAAGAAACAGCTCAAGGGAGGTGAGAATTGGCTACTTGAGTCCCTGGGGGCTTCTGAGGTTAGAAAGAATGTCAGCATCTCTTTGGGAGTGTTAAAGGTGGGTTGGGGGGTAGCAGGCTGCTCTCCAGTGATTGGCTGAGGCATGTACGTGTCTCCCACGCTGGCAGAGCACGCCTCTTCCTGGGAAAATAGAGTCAGACGATGACGCCCAGATCACAACTCTGGGCCCTAGTGAGAGATGGTAATAGGAGGGTACTTCAAAAAGTTCGTGGAAAATAGAATTAAAAGATAATACGCATTTGTATTTCTGTTGCTTATAACAAAATACTTGGAACTGGGTGATTTATAAAGAAAACGAAATTTATTGCTTACAGTTTCAGAGGCTGGAAGTTTAAAGTCCAGGGAACACATCGGGTGAAGGCTTTCTTTGGTGGTGACTTCAGTGATGGCAGGTACCACGCTGCAAAATGGCAGAGCAGACAGAGTGAGAGACCAACCTCCTCACGTGCTCTCCTTTTAAAGCCCTCCGAGCCACGCCCCTGACCGCCATTATTAATCCATTCACTACTGCATGGTCCTACAGTCTAATCACCTCTTTAAGGCCCCACCTTTCAATTACCATAATAGGATTTCCCACCCTCAACAGTTACAGTGGGAATTAAGCTTCTAATATATGGACTTTGGGGGACACAGTTCAATCAATTCACAGCAACATCTTTCCATGAACTTTCTGAAGATTCCTTGTGTATCCTCCCCCAAAGGACCCCCGAGTCCTAGCATCACAATGCCGTTTGCCTTGTCCCCATTTTGGCTGGGTACTGGGGCTCCTGCTATCATGCACATATTCCTGAAGAGACACATTGACTTACCCACTAGTCCCAAGTCTCAAATTGCACTGTCAGGTAGATTCTCCCCTCTCCCGTCTTCTCCTCTCCCCTGCACAGAGCAGTGTGATCTGGAGAGCAGGGGCCCACTGTCCCCAGGTCCTGGAGGAGGCTTGGGTGGGGAGGGGTGGCAGGGGCCGGAGAGGGGGAGAAGACTGGAGAGAGCAGGAAAGGCAGAGCAGAGAGCGGGTGTGTTAACACTGCTCCCCCCATCTTGGTCTCAGGGGTGGTCTGTCCCCCGTCCCTGCTGTCCTCCTTTTCATTTTGCTGTGTCACTCGAGCCTCTCCACTACACTCATCTGACCTTGCTTGTTCCCTTCTTCCAACCAGATACCCCAGGTCAGGCCACAGCCACTGATGAAAACTTACAGCTCTCAGGTGGCTCCTTAATATCCTTCTTAACCCGCATGAGGCTGATTAAATAAAGCACTCTTGAAACTCAGGCTCTTAAAACAGAAATGCGCATAGGGCTGCACGATCAGAATAGTAAAGATGGTGGAGAATTCATTCCTCCCCCTCCTGGGTCCTGGAGACTGAAGTCTTCTCACCCACGGACCTCAGCGGGCACACAGGTCCCCTGGTGTACAAATGAGGGAGAGTGAGATGGGACACAGCAAACACGAGGCATGTGTGGGACACAGGGGATGGCATTTCTCAGGCACATTTGCCACCTCACACCTGCTCAGTGGCTCAGCTCCCATCCGGTGAATCACTTTCCCTCCCAGGGCATTAGGGTGTAGTTTCTGGATTGGGGGCCAGGTTAAGCACAGGGAAGTGGAGTCAAGTGTGTAAAGCCAGTGTCAACAAGCTAGAGATGAATTTTCTAGGAATTCAAGTAGATGCTCAGCTGGAAGGGAGACGGAGTATGTCAGTCTGGAGAAGAACTACATTTTTCTTCAGAAGTGGAGCCTCCACACTGCACCAAGGGCAGATGCACACCCTCTAAAGGGGTGTTAGCAGGAATAGGAGCTGCTCCCTCTCTCAGGTGCCTGCCGTTGTCTCCACCCCTGCCGGGTCAGTCTTCTCCAGTCTCCTGCTGAACGGCCCCTGTGAGTAGCTTACAGTCTCAATTCCTATTAAAGTGTTTTCTAAGGTTTGTTGACTAATATTGAAAACGCATTCCAACTCCCTAAAGAGTACAGCTATGGAACAATGTCAACAGCATTAATGCTCTACAAACACAAGACGTGTTTAACTCAAATATTTAAATACAAATGCTGTGTTTTGGTACCGAGTACAGATGAACACGCTCTGCTGCTTTTCACTGCTGAGAGCGAGTGAGTGCTATCAGCATTATTAAATAATACATTTTCCCCTGGAAAAATCCACTGGGGTGCTGTGCACTGACCCTGATGATTTTCTAAATTGGCTGTGTTGACTTCTTCTCTCTCTGTCTCTTTCTCCCCCTCTCTCTCTGCAGTTGGACAGCTTGCCTCCTGAAGTATGCGTCTCTCTAATCTTGACAGGCTTGAAATGTGCTGTCACTGGACAGACATGTGGTGGGGTGGGGGTGCTGGTGGCAGGGCCATGTGTGGCTTGGTCTGCAGGTTACAGGTCTGCCCTGCCCTTCAGGATGACAGCAAAGCCCCTTTAAAGGTCAGAGCCCAGTGTACCCAGGCCGAGCAAAAATATGGTCCCTCCTTGGGAGTCTTTGATGTTCTGCACTGGAGGCAACTGACAGCACCAAATTATAACACCCTTACTCTTCCAGGTCCCACACACCAAATGCAGAGGCCCAATGAAGACTTTTAGAGGCATGAAAAAAACGATGGCTTCTCTGCAACCATCTCTGTCAAAGGAACATAGTAAGATGTAAAATAAGTCCAGGCTATTCTGGGGCCATCAGCGAATGCATTCGGTGCCAGCTACCTTCCATTCTCCACCCTGCTCTGTGTCCTGGGAGGCTGAATGACAAACTGTCAGCAAGTTCCATTGCTCTGGCTTCCACTTGTGTTTGGCCAATGGGGAATGGAGCAGAGTGGAGAGGGAGGGAGGACAGCAAAGTCGGGGTCACCCGCCCTGTCCACCCTGCTCTATGTCTCTAGGTTTGGATCACCGTGGAGGTGGGGAGGGGGGCTTCAGGGCCCACTGTTACTAGTCCTAGGACCCTGCACTGTCTTTCGTGGTTTCCCTCCTACACCTTGGCAAGTAGTTCCTTTACCAAACTCAAATTTGCCCAGTTCGATTGTGCCATCTATTTCCTGCTGGGACTTCACTATTACAATATTGATGGGATTCAGGAGATGCTAGTCCAAGGATATGGCACCTTAGCTTAGTGAATAGTTTAAGCTGAAGGAATCTGAGAAAACCGCAGAAGCAGGAAGGTCACTCTCACCTTCCCCTGCTCTTCTCCCTTGAAGAAAGTCATAAAATCCAGGAAGGTGAGTGGTGTCCTCTCCATACCTGGAGGGAAGGGACATCTTGTCTCTGAAGATGGAGGGTCACAGATAAGAATCTAAACAAACAGGCCTGGCTTAGTTTTCCCCAGTTTATTACCATTAGATCATATCCTTCCTGCCTTATCATACTTTTCCACGGCTGTTCTTTCTTCACCAAACCTAGCATAAAAACGCACAGGCTTAACTATTTCTTTGAGTCTTCATTTCCTTATTTATGAAGGCTCTCTGCCATGTAAGACATATACTAAATACATTTCTGTGCTTTTCTCTTGTTAATCTGTCTTTTGTTATTGGGGCCTCAAGCATGAACCTAGGATGGGTAGTGGAAAATGTAGTTTTCCTCCCCAACAATATCAAATGTCAAATTATTTCAAAACTCTTTCTTCTGGTGCCCAGCTTTGTTGATGCCTTAAGAATATACTGATTTTTTTTCTTGGTAATACAGTGCCTTCAGGTAAGAGCCAGTTTGTAGTGCAAAAGAACAGGTCTTGAGTTTCCCGGGTGAGTGCATCTGCCCCCATTCATGAAAACAGTGCAGATGCACTCAAGTGCGGGTGGCCCCGGACACCCAATGTGGGAGCCCAGGATGGTAATGTTGCAGACCAAAAGAATCAGTACTTTCCTTATAAAAATTCAGAATGATTATGTTTTCTAATTTAGTATTCCTGCAGATCATAAATAATTTTATTACAAAAATCTAATTAAACAAAAATGATTTGGATTTTAGCATCGTCACTTAAACCATTGTAAAGAAAATATGATTAAATCATCAAATCTTGTAACTTTTGTGCTCACTTGAAAATCCATCCATGCCTTTTCTCTCTTTATGCTAGGGTCTTTTTGCTTCCTGCAGAAGAGAAACAGAGGCTACCTTACCTCCAACAGTAAAAGTTGTGTTGGCCTGCAATATACCTTCTGATTCCATGGGTCAGAAATAGATTTCAGATGGCTCATCCTGATTACAGGCTAATTAGTCCCATCCTCTGGAAAGCTTTCCTGGTTCCCTAGGCAAGGGGAGCAGCTTCCTCCCTGTGCTCCTCAAGCATTGAAAGCATTGTTACTTTACATTGTAATGATCAGATTTCTTGTCTTCCCAGCCTCCCAACAGATTGAGATTTTGCTGAGGGCAGAAATGAGGCCTTTCCCACTGATATGTCCCACACAAGCCACAATCCCCAGTTTTCAGTAAACTCAGTAAATATTTGCAGAGTGGAGGAATAAATGAATCAATGTGCAAGTGAAGGTATATCACCTCTCAAAATAGATCCATGCTTATCAGAAATGCCTCCAGACCCCAATAAATGTTGTATTACTAGCAAACCTGATATGAAATGGATGTTAATATAGTGGCAAAGTTTGTATGTCATTTTTTCCAGACCTAAAACACTGAAGTGGCTTAGTCAAACACAAGGCACAACCACCTCCTGTTTGAATGGTGTCGTGACTTTTGATGATTATACATTTAAAAATATTATTTTACATCTGGAACAAAGCAGAGAACTTGTGCAAAATGTGGTAGCAATCTCCACACAGGTTAACTTTCTTTTTGTTTTCATTTGGATATAGTGTTTACCAACCTCTTTTATATATGGGTCAATTCAGGAAAGGAAAAGTTTACCGATAATTTTGTTTTCATTCAAAATAGAAAAAAATTAGCCTTATTGAGTCCCAAAGGAAAAAAAATGTATTTTTTTAACTTACTTTATACTTTATTGAAAAGAAAAATGTCAGTGAAAAAATTGACATGGCTTTTTGCCTTAAAACTGTATCTCTTTTGTGATATTTGAGAAGTAGTCACTTGGACGAGGCTTACCAATTTTGTGTTTAATTAATAAACTTTATTTTTAAAGTAGTTTTAGGTTTACAGAATAATTGAGCAGAGTACAGAGAATACCCACATACAAAGTTGATGGATTATAAGGTAAGACTATGTTTAGATTTTCAAGAAACTGGCAAACCATTCCAAAGTGGCTGTACCATTTTGCATTCCCACCAGCAATGAATGAGAGTTCCAGTTGCTCCACATTCTCTCCAGCATTTGATATTATCAGTGTTTTTGATTTTGGCCATTCTAATAGGAATAGTGTTATCTCATTGTTGTGCTAATTTTCAAGTACCTAATGATACATGATGGTGTATATCTTTTTGTATGCTTACTTGCCATCTGTAGATCCTCTTTCATGAGGTGTCTGTTCAGACCTTTTGCCCACTTTTTAATTGGGCTGTTTTCCAATTGTTGACCTTTAGAGTTCTTTGCATATTTTGGATGCAAATCTTCTATCAGGCAAGTGTTTTGCACATATTTTCTCCCAGTCTATGACTTATCTTTTCATTTTCTTAAATCTAATTTTTTAACCATACACTTTTATATAGTATTTTAGAGTTTACAAAATTTGTTTAAATGTGGTATGTCATAGTATCCCCAAATGATCCCTGGAGGTAAATGTTATCATGCCCACATTAGAGATATGGAAACAAAGAGGTGAGGTGATTTGACTCTGGTCATACAAGGGGTTTGTGGTAGAGCTGGGGCACAGATTTGCCCCAATCAATGGGATTTTTTTGGTTGCCTGTTGTGTGTTGGCACCGTGCTAGTTAGGTGTGCTAGTTAGGTGCTGCAGAGCTGTACAGAGTCTTCTCCCAGATTGGTTGACTCCAAGGGAATGTGTGTTTTCTGCTTGTGCTGGGCTGAGGATTTGTATTAAGGAAGATCCTGGATTTCAGAAAGATCACATCTGGCAGTCCTCACCCCACCCACATCCCTCACATGAATTAATCCCTTCCAACCAGTTCTCAGCCACCATCCTGGGTGCTGTGGTCTGGGTCCCACTGGAGAGCAGATATTTTGAGACAAGATATTAAAATTTTTTTTTACAGAGTCCAAGGTGATTGTCCAGAAAACTCTCTCTCCTCGTATGGCTAAAACAAACAAACAAAATACAATACCAAAAGAAAAAGGTAAAACCCTCTCTTTACGAACTGAGATACTGCATTTTGGCTCAGTCGTGAACACATTTTACTAGGGATTGTTGATCACTGTCTTCAGATTCTTGAGACTCAGCGGCACACTGGAAGCTGCATAAACTCTTTCAGTGTGAGTATTACTAGTGTAGCAAAGGAATTATGATAGTAACTATGCAATATGGACAATCTTAATGACATCTTCCATGCACAGGGGCCCACATGCATAACTTCTTCCCACCTGGATACACAGGTCCAGCTACCTAAAGCAGCATTGGAGTCTCTGAACCTTGCATCTTTCCAGAACCTAGAGATTTGTCTTCTAGTCCTTGCTGAATCAGATTAAATAAAAACAGTATTGGGCCGAGCCCGTGGCGCACTTGGGAGAGTGAGGAGCTGGGAGCGCAGCTCACTGGCTGAGTGCGGTGCGACCGGTCTCAAAAAGGACGGAAAAAAAAAAAAAAAAAAAAAATTTTTCACACAAAGTAAGGGGTTCCAGTCCACTTAGGGGTCTTAAAC
>NW_007726243.1:797432-819129 GCF_000696425.1 Galeopterus variegatus
AAAAAGGAGGGAAAAAAAAAAAAAAAAAAACAGTATTAACAATACAAAGAGTTTAATGGAGTGGTTAATGGTGTGGGTGATGTCAATAGGAATTTGGCAGCATCTGCTGAGGGTAATCTGAGAAGAACAATCAGGAGTTGACAACCCTCCTTTCAGAAAGCAAAATTGCCTGGTTCTGGTGATACCAGTTGTTATTGGCTTCCCTGCCTGCACAAATGCCACAGTAACTCCAATGGAGTTGTTTATACAAGTGGAAAAATCTGATGCCCTGATAACATGTTTCAGTTGCAAACCACTCTAATGACACTCAAAGCCCCTTCAGTAAGAAATAAATTACCTCCAAAACTCAGGAGAAGTTATTTGGGAATGGTGCCCTTCCTCAGTAAGGTTATTTATGTTTATTGGGCTAATGGCTTTTGTCCAGTAATATATTTAAATTGCTTTCCATTTTACAGTTATGCTTCACTATCACATTTCATAATGTCGCTTCTCTTCCTCTGTGAAGCCGGCAATTTCCTCAAGTATGAGATGAAAGCATTGTCCTTTCCAAGTCATTTGAAATAGACTTGGTCTCCGCCATCTCAGGAGACTATTCTCTGGCTGATAATCATAGCCAAGCGGAATGTACAACTGAACTGGAGCCGTCTGGTAGTTTCTTCTCCTCCCTGGTTCCCGGGAGAGCTCGTTGCAGGGTGACGATGCACCTATTGATTCAGGAAGTAGCCAGACACTCCGCCTCCGACGGTACACGAGAAATAGTTCTCCAACTCTGACATAAGAGGTGCAAGGAGGCTTAGAGCAGACACTCTCTTCAAATGGTTTATAAACTGCGCCACGCTTATCTGGTATGGATGTCAAAGAAAAGGAGGCTCTGTAGAAATGAACATAATTAGGTTTATACAACCTTGTAGCAGCCATTGCTCAGTAACATCAGCAGCTCATGGGCATTTGGGGAAAAAACATCCTCTTAAAACTGGGAAAGGTGGATCAGGCTGTTGAGTGAATTTGTAGCACATATAATTCTATTTAAACATCTTGGTTAATTAGTGGACAAGAAATGACACAAAATATTAACTTTATTAAAAAAAAGAGGTAGAGGCTGGGAAGAGAAGCTCCCATTTCTTAGTTTTTATTTTGTATAGTGGGGACACACAGGAGGTCATTCTTTATATGAAAATGGATCACTTTTCTGCCTATTTTTCAACTCAGAACTGTGCGAGTATATTCTAAACTTAGAAGACAAAATCGTTTAAGAAAAGCTATGAGGTTAACATTTAAATCAAAAAGTTTTAACTTCAATATGAAATTGACTAGGAAAAATATAGAAGGGACTAGGAAGGGGGACTTGTTTTGCTCATTGGTAGCAGTTTATCTCGGAAACCCCGGCTCTGTTCCAAGATTTGGAAGTCTGCGACAGCAGCCAGTACTCCTCAGCAGGGCAAGGTGAACTTTTGGGGAAAAACGGTTCTCCGCTTGGTGACTGGGGCATCTTCCAGGGGCCTGCCTGCTGTGGAATCCTGCCACTTGGTTGGTTCTGCTTTTCCTTTGAATGTGGGCAAAGCCCTGCTATTCCCCAGGAAATACTATTCATCAGCTAATTTATGACTTATTTCATCCTGTCACGACCAATTACTGATGCTGCTGCTCTCTGCAGTAGATTCAAAAGCTGGGACAGATTTCTATCTAAAACAGATCTTTGGCTGAGGAGCAGGCGGTGGTGGTGGTAGGCTAGAATGTCACACAAAGGGAACTTGGAAAAGGAAGAGAAAAGTGCACACCCGGACCAGAAAGCCATTTGTTTTTTAAAGAAGACATATGGAGTATTGGATGTGTGGGTAGAAGTGAAAGAAGAACCCAAAAAAAGGAATTCACACGAATAAATGCCCATATATAGAAGAAAAATCCTTGGTCTGATTCCAATTTCCAAGTGTCCTAGGGAAGAACGTAGCACACTTAATAGTCAAGCCCTACGTGTTCTGGTTAGAATTTTGGATGCCATGTTAGGTGGGCTTGTGGAGGTGTTTGAAGACAGTCATCTTACCTCTTGCTTCAGCCACAGTCCTCTGGACACTCTAGGTCCTCAGGAAATGTCGCTCCATATGTCACCTACTCATTTAAAGTCATCTCTTTGAAAAGTGGGGAGAGAAAGCCCAAATGAAGACTGAATCTTTGGGGGCTACAGACAGGTGCCTGATGAACTTCAAATTAAACCCTTTGAATTTCTACAACTTTTCTGAATTCATGCATAAATTACAGTGCAGTTCGCATACCTAAGAGAGATGAGATGATCTTGCTTCTTAAAGCAGATGTTTTTGGAGTTAAAAGAAAGAACTCTTTTTAACTATCAATCCCTAAAAAGGAGATTTTAATTTGGCCAGACTGAGGTGACTGTTTAAAAAGCAGATGCAAAGCCTTCAATACTCCCAAAGGTGAAGTAATCCCACAGTCATGTAAGAATAGGTACTTTCTGTAGTTGAGTCCTTTTTTTTATTATTAGCATATTCATTATTACAAATCATGATTTTTCTTTATGTTTAAGTCCTTTTTAAAGGCTGAGGTTTAGCAAAGGAAGGCCAATCTAGATCCCAAATGAAGTGGGGGCAGCACACATCACAAACAAGAATTCTTCACAGCAATTCCCTTTTGGTCCATGAATCCTCCTAGAGCAAAGGGTTTCTTGAGCCATTCACCCAGCAATAAAGACCCTATAGACCTCAGTGGAGAGACCCTCCAGAGAAATGGTTTTTGGGGAATAGACAGGGAATTGCAATCCAGGAATACATCTGCCATGGCAAACTATGGGGGGCCACAGCAGTACCCAGGGAAGCAAAGGAAGGCATGAGTTGTAAAGGAAAAATGAGGAAGCTTCCATAATGTGTTTTGAAATAATTATCCCTGGCTACAATAATCAGTAACAAATATGGTGTCAGTCCAAAGTTGAAGAGGCAGTTGCTGGGCAGTTATCTTTGCAGAAGCATTCTTTGTGTAAGGTTGCAGTGGCCTTTGTGCAAGGTTGTGGTTTTCAGAGAATCCTTGTAATAGTTTATATCATAGGCATGTGTGTGAGAGAGCCCCTCCTTTATGGCCTTCTGACTCTATTTTATTAGGTTTTGACGTAAGTGACTCTACCTTGATTCTGAAAACTTTTACAAGACAAACAGTGAGTTAAAATAATTTTCCATAGGGTTTGAAACAGAATAGTGGAAAGCAGTACTGTTTATAAGCGATTTTATTCTAACAATACAGTTTTGATTTTGATTGACATAATACAGATTTCAATTCAAGTGAGGCTGGCATCAGAGTGTCAAGTACTTCACATTCAATTTATAAAAAGCTTTTAGATATTGATTCATGTGAAAAATATTGCTCTTAAATATATTTTTAATGCACTGCTAAATACCTAAGCCAAGATAAAGCATGGGAGAAGTAAAAAATTGTAATTTTATAAGACATCTAAATTTTTACAGTATTTATCTCAAGGATTATATAATATCTTGGAGAAAAATATTTTATCAATACTGCTTCTTCTCCATTAAATGTTTCAATAATTGCTTCAAAGTATATGGCAAATTATTACCTATTTTTGTATCTATTATATTTCTATTGTTTGTATATATTTTTCAGTGCTTTCATGTTTATTTCTGGAAGATATGAATTGTATCTGTTTAATTGGCCTTTCATAACCACCAAAGATATTGATTTCCAATAGTAGAAAGGACAAGGATAAAATAACCATGATACTTGAGCATATTTCTTGGACATATTTCATGCTGGCTTTAAAACCATTTGACCTCTAAACATAAAACCTCTATGACTTATTTATATGAACTTTCCCTTTTCCCCTTTCATTCTTCATCATTTTAAAAAGCTTTTAATCCTCACATTTTTCTCTTCTGACTATCCAAATATATAACCCTATGACAAAATAACCTTGTGTAAAATTCTCTAGGATAAGGAATCTCCAAGAGAGGTGTCTTAAACTATCACTTACTTTCTTCAGAAAGGGATTTCATTTTATGCCTTAATTTCTGGCCTGTTGATGAAGGATTTCAAATTTTTTAAATCTTTGGCAACTTCCCTTCCAGAGATAATCAAAATTTTTCTCTATTCTTCCAGGGGATTTTCTCTTGCAAGTTTAGGAGAGGAAGAAAATACAGAGGGAACAGGATTGAAAGGAAAAGTGTAAGGACTTAACTGTTAACACACGCAAAATATTATAAGAGTTTTAGCACTTTGGTCTTTTTAGACTTTTCTGGAAAAAAAGAAAAGATCGTAGAAAACCCCCCAAAAAGAGATCATAAAAGATAAATATAGAGACACCCAATCTGAACAGCGTTTCTTATTTCCAAGTGACCTTCACTCCAGCACTTTTGTTCTTTGGGCTTATGGGTTCCTTTTGCTTTGGACAACAAACATTTTTGGAATCGTGAAGAGGCAAATACATTAGAAAATGAAAATTTATGCATACCAAAATACTCACTTTAAAAGGCTTTATCTGAATTACTCACACATGTAATATTTCTGACATATGCATATCTTTTGGGTTGGAGGCATGAGGTGGAAAAAATGGGTGGGTTATATATGAAACAAACTAGAAAAATGTCTTTGTAGCTGGGTGATAGGTACACGGAATTCAAAATACTACCCTCTGTACTTTGGCATATATTTGAAAACTTCCATAATTTCAAAAAGGTGAAAAGGCTTATGATAAATTATGATTAATCATTTTATCTTTGGCATAAATCCTTTTAATATGTATGCACGGAATAGTCAGTAGCATTAGTTTTAGCTCACTTACTGTTGATAAGAACTTTATTTTTCCCTGCGAGATGTCATCTTCTATTCAAAAGGACAGGTGCAATTGTATAATACACACAGGACCATAAAGTTATACATACGTATGTCCTGCCGCTTTTTTCCTACAGATTTTTGGTATGAACTCCCTCCCCCCTCCCCCATTCTCAGTAACGGAAAGGAAGGGTGCTGTAGTGTCTTGTATATTTCATTAGGTAGATTAATTTTATAGAAAAATCTCACACAGTGCTATATAAAAGTATGATGTAAATCTGACCTATTCTGAGTTTTCTGCACCAGCAAATTACCTGAAACAGCCGACCTCTACACACCAGGCCCTTACGAGTTTATTTCAAAGAGGAACAGTCACATTCAGCATCTCTTTTGAATATACTTAAAAAAAACATGCCAACCTTAGAGTTGGAATGAAAATAATACAATTAATAATTACCATTTAATAAGCATTTACATTACAGGCCCCATGCCAACGTTTTCGTATAATTCTCTTTTCATCCACACAGTGTGAGGAGGTATCACCACCACCATCACTTAGATAAGTGAAGTCTGATTCAGGGAGGTTAAAAAACCCAGTGGTAGATGGGTGGGGCCAGAACTTAAAGCCAAGTGTGAATGTATACCTGTTTGCTAATAATTACACTGGGTGTGAAAAATACATATATATCTAAGGTTCAGAAAAATTGTGTTTAGTAAACGTGAGGTCTGAGTTTATATTTTAGGTCACAGTCCTAATGACATCACTTCTATAGTTTTCCAGTAGGTCAGGGAAACTGGTATGTTCAGACCGCACTTTTCACAGGGAGATGCCCCAAAGGCTGTTGTCCATCCCAAGTGGTAGACTATCTTCTTTCTTCTGTTAGGCTGATCTCCACTCTACACGTTAGGGAAAAGCAACCAAGGCTGCTCAGACAATGGTGAATCTCAGGCAAACACAGTTTAGGGAAGACCATCATTCAATATTGTGAAATAGTTGAAATATCTTACTTTTATTAAAGTTTTTTTTCTACTTTCTTAGTGGATATGGTACATTCAAGGCACATACTCTATGGCCAGTAGTGTGAACATAAAGAAATATATTTGAATAATATCTTTAAAATATTTCAAATTTTTATTAAATATTTTTATTCAGTTTAAGATCACAGTTAAAGTACTTTAGCATGTTATACACATGATTTACATGTGCAATTTTTAGAAATATCAAATTAGGTATAAGATTTTGAAGAAAGAAATTATATAAATGTGTATATTGACTTTTACTACACATACATCTAAGAAAGCAATAATTCTGTTGTACCATTAAGTAGAAATCATTTATTACATGGCATGTTTACACCAACTCTAAAGAGAACCAAGCCAATTTCTGAAAGCAAAAAAAATGAATGATTCGGTCATGCTGAACTGTCAACAGACTTAAGACCTGATGGTCAAATGAAGCTATGGTTAATTTATGACATGTAAGTAAGCAATTCAAACCTATGAGAAAAGTTCTTATCGGGTATGTGGAATCTCAGGTGGTTTTATTCTTTTCTTGACAAATTCCTGAGAGCAAGAGAATTGTTTAGCACTAATGAAATGAAAAAAATGTTGCTGAGCTCCAGATCACAAACCTTCCCTACCAACCCCCCATTCTGCTGAGGCACTAATGTGAGCGGTTCAGGGGACATGAGCCCACCCCTCTGGGGGGCTGCAAAGCAAAATCAGTGTTAATTAATGAAACATGCATGTCTCTGTGATTTAGGTTAGAGCTTGTGAGGTAAGCTTTGCTTTGCGGAAGGGTTTGGAGGCATTGAACTAGATCCTTGTTACATAGTAACCAGTTCTGGCCCAAGTTATCAGGATATCTTTGGAAAGAGTAGTAAAGTTCACAATAACTAGTTCTGTGCATAAATATCAATTTGAGGGCATGATCAGTTTTGGCCACTGACTGCAAAAATAAAACAGTGGCCATAAGACTTTTAACTGTAAGGTTTCCCTCTCAATTTATTAGTATAAATCATACCACAGATAGAATTTGGCCAGAAGAGGAATTTTTTTTTTTAAGAAAATGCATATTTATATACTTGAAGGAAAGGGTAGCACAGACAGATGGGGATGTATGAGGGAATCAAATATATTTGCCTTGTTATTCACCCTTTTGTTGCTTCTTTGCTCTAAAATGTAAAGAAGATAATGTCCCCAGTGAAAAGAACAAAGCCATTTAATATGGAGTAAAATAAAGTTAACTATCACTTCCAAACTAAAGCAAAGCAGTCCATCAAACCCTGAATACTTCACCAGACACATCTGGTAAGATGAACTGAACAACTGCTTTTTTTTTTTTTTTTTATTGTAAGTATGCTGTTAGTCAATCTAGATAAGATAATTTTTAAAATCCCCAAACTCAGTAAAACAAAATCCAAATCTAATTCTTTGGGAATGCTTGTATAAACAAAAGCAACATCTAATTAACAATTAGTACACTTTTTAGAAGGTGCAAAACAAGGACCTATGTGGGGAAAGCTAAATTTCAATTTTCACTTAGCAGTCACTCTGAATACTTTATAGGTCAACTGTAATAATAGCATTTGCTTCTACTGCCCATTTTCAGCAATACATTGTTCTCTCTGGAGAAGGCGGTTTGTGAAGTCAAAACACTGCAGTGGAAAATAGTGGCACTGAAGGTAGAAGCAAAAAAAGACAAACTTTTGAAACAGGACATACTGAAATGAACTTTTAAAGCCGAGGTAGCCCATTAGGATTGGCCTATAAGAGGGCTCTGGGGAGCAGTGCAATCAAAGGTGATTCTCTTCAACAGCATCACGTACACCCCAACACTCCCTTTATAAAGGCTGACTCCAGGCCTTCTGCAATTTTCTTCCTTTTCCCCGACACAACGGTGATGCTTCTCCTTTGCTGTATGGATGCCGTCCTCCAGCCTCCAGCTGCTGGTCTTCAGAACACTTAACGATTCATACAGTAGTTTAGCAGGCAGCATGGTCCCACTGCTTCACATTGATGCCAAATGACAAACTTGGAAGAGAACTATGTGGTATCACCCATCCCACCCCACCCTATGAACAAAACATGTCATTCAGTTTTCAGCTTACTCCTGTTCTGTAGCAATTTATAATTTGCTTGAGATTTTACATAGGTGCAAACATTTCCATACACTGACTGCAGAGTGCGAACAAAATTTTCTGTGACTTGGAGTAGCATCTGAGACTTAATAAGAAAACAACAGGGATAAAAAATGTTGAATTCTACATAACCAGACCAGTTCAGATGCTCCTTTTTGTTCAGTGTTCCATCACTATTCCTTTCTCCAGCAATTTTAATGGCAGGAACTAGAATAACAATGATAATATGGGAATTATCTCACCATGGCTTCAGGACATGGCATTGGTAGAAAGCTCATCTGACAGAATTAAATAAATATTATTTCTGATATTTGTTGGAAAAAGACTGTCAGAATTACAACAGTAAGGTTTATCCTTTAAAAAGGGTTTTAATGAATTAATAGTTTTGATCTAAAATCTGGGAACTAATAGTTTAGATCTAAAATCTGGAAACTTGGGGACAAGAACCTGTATTTCCAATGTGGCTGTGGGACATTTTTCCTTTTCCCAATCTCATATACAGTACCCAAACAAATAAAAACTTAAAGGATGTCTTACAGTATTTTTTCTTTCACTCAGCTTCTTAGAGCTGCAGCTTCAGTTACTATAATATACTCTACACATTTCAAAATTACATAGGAAATACCCAGAATAACTAAATAAATAAAAGTCTAAAGAAAACTGGAACAGTACTGCGTCTCCATCTGAGACGAATCTTCCACTTCCAGCATCGCAGAGGAGGGCCAGGACAATTTTTTTCAAAAGATTTATATACAGGTTTGAATCCAGAAATTAAGGTTAAAAGCATAAATATTGATAATTTCAACTAAATTCAGAATGGTTTCAGAAAGATATGATACAACAATTTAGAATAAAACAAAGCAGAAGAGCATATTTTGGTTTGCTTGAGATATACATAAGGTGCAACAACTTTTTCTCTTCAGGATGTTGTGGGACAAATGTTAGTGTAGATGGAGTTTGCTGGCAGATTAAAGTACACACCATAGCAATATGATTTTCCAAAATAAAAAAGAATGAGAGAAATGAAACAAAAATAGTAATTGGGGTCAGAGGAGAGCACTACATATTGGTCTGAAATATTTGTGCTAACAAATGTTACCCTGAAAACACCAACACTCCTCTCTAGCAGATTCAGGGCAGGAGAAGCACTATTATTGAAAGCAAGACTTTACTCAGAGAACAAGGCGAGTGTCTAAAGAACTATAAAGCTTTGCAGGATTTCTGCTACTCTCAGTGCCTAACTGCTTACAAATTAAGCATTTCTACAAAAAGGTTTTTTTAAAGTATCTGAAAACAGTCATATCCAGTAGGTTGCCCTCCCGCCCCGACCCCTGCCTAAGGGAAAAGCCACTGAGGTTTAGGAAAAGCAGATCAAGTAAGATATTAATCACATAGAAAAAAGTAATCTTTTGCTTCTTTTTAAAAAAAGGTCCCATGAATATACAGCAATCTCTTAAGGAACTCTAGTGAAATGTAATCGGAGGACTGAAGGAGGGTGCTCTGGCAAAAATAGATCTATTCTAATGTGTTCTATAGAATAACAAGTTAGTACCATTGTCAAGGTGCATGTTCTGCACCATACAATTTTGTTGTTTGTTTTTTTTGGATTTTAGCTAATTGTAAGTTTGAAATCACTGCTAGCAAGTGGTCCAAAACTCCAACAGCCACCAACATCAGGACCCAGCAATTTTCAAACATTCACTTTTTGCTTTGAAATTTAGAAAACATTAATAAAACAGCATCATAGTAAAAATATCACACTAAAATCTGGGGCTGCTCACTTGATTTATTTCTACTTGAAAGGGGTTAAGCTATAATCTGATTAATTAGCTGTTTACTAATTCCTTCTTCCTTCATCCCCACAATGAATACACATTTTTAAGGACAACACTCCAATGCTTTGCTGCCTCTTTACCTGCTTTGAAAAAAACAAAAACCCTCTCTGTATTTTTTCAGTCCTGTTAGTATGCGTACATATTTTCCAGCACCGAAACTGAAGTAATATCTACAATGATGAGAAGCTAAACCTGGTCAGTATTAATAGAGTCATTTTTTGTATGGCTATTAGGTCAAATTACAATTAGAAAAAAAATTATCATTACAATTCAGTCAAGTATAAATAAGAAAGCTAGATAAAACCATTAAACTGTAAACTGTCACCATTTATAGATCTAATTCAAAAGCTTCAAACTTGAACTAGCACTGTCAAAATTCTGCCAGTTTGAAAACGATTAAAAATTATTGCTGGAATCCAGTAATTAAAATTTGGTAGTTTGTGCTGTGATGCAAGAGTGGGGAAATACTTTGTGCTATGGAAAAAATACCCTGTAAAATCTGTAGCCTCAGACTAATTTTGATTTATCACTTTGCATCTGTTGCTAGGAAACAAGACACTGAACATCAGGTGGTTAAGTCAATATGCTGAATGTTCTAAGCCAGTTAATCCACTTGGCACTGGCATAAGTATGGGTGGTTTTATGTTCAAAAGCAACAAAACACAAAAAGGAAACAATCTTGCAGGTAGATCTACGACTGAGAGTCCCACTCTGGTCAGGCACACCTCCCTCATTATTTACTCAATATCTCCTAAACAACACAAACTCGAAATGGCTCTAAAAACCTGCAGTGCCAATTAGGCTGTGCATAGCAATTGCAACCCGTCCAGTCTGTCTATGATGGATGTAAAAGAACTATAGCTCCAAGTCCACATGAAGTGAGTGCCTTCAATGTGTTTAGAATAGTGAAGTAATACTAAGGTCACTTCTGAATAATATTTTTGTCTTTTTTTTTTGTTTGTTTGTATGAACAATCCATCGGTCACTTAGACCCCTGTGTAAAAATAAAAGAATCCTCAAGGCATGAAAACATCAGTAATCTGCAGGACTCTTCCCCTGTCTGGGAAAATATTTGCCACAATTTGCCCCAAGCAAATTCTTCTTGGTCACTCAAAGCTAAGAAATAATTCAGATTGTAAGAACTGTAATTCCTCTCTCTCTCTCTTTTTTTGCCAGCAAACTACCACTCTGGTGGCAAATATAAAAGTGCAGAATATATGGACCACAAGGCCGAGCATACACCGCTAACAATGGTACATCTGCCTGCCCATGCTGCTTGGGAGTCTCTGGAACAGGCTTTTTAATATTTACTCTACAATATAAATGTAGGTATAACCTATTATATAAACCATCTTAGAACTTAAATCTCCATGTACAAAAAAGACTAAGAATATCTAATAATAACTAGTGCAGTGCGTCAGTTTTTGTTTTTTTTGTTTTGTTTTGAAAGACTAACTAGGTAATATATGAAACTAGTTTCACACTCTCTGGTTGGTAAAAGAGATGCAGGATGAGCTACAGTAAAGGCAGCCTTTTATAAAGTTACCACCTATTACCGTCAAAAGCCTTCAATAGAAAGCAAAGCTCCAGGATCATTCTGTTTCTGCTCAATATCAGACAGATAATATCACCCTTAAAGATTCTGGGTTCTGAAAGAACAAACTGGCCCAGGATGCTAACTTCTGCTTCAAGTGAATCTGGGCCGTGTAGGGCAACAAGCACTTGTTTGCAGTCTATATTTTCCACCACATGGACTCACTAGCATCCCTTGGTAAAGACAAGGCTAGGGTAGTAGGTAAAGCACAATGTTTTACAATTAAAGGGCGCTTCACTGGTCAGCGCAGGAAATAAGTACAGGAGCCTGTGGCATTTCTTTTGGCTGTCCATCATGGGTGAGCGGAGTTGACCTCTGACCTCTGTAAAACAAGAAGAAGAAAAAAACCCCACTTATTCAGTGTGTGTTATCAGAGGATAAAAAGGGCTTCTGCTGACTTCTTGTTACTTATTTAAATAAAACCATTTTTGTCCTTAGAGTTTCTTTTCTTTTGCTTCTGTCCCCTACCTTCCTTCTTCCCTCCCCTTCTCCCTCCCTTCCTAACACTTCTTATCTCAGTTCCCCTCATACAACTTAACAACATACTCTCTGGTCCCAAACAACTAACCATTTCCATTCAAAGAGATGAAATCTGAAGCACCCCAGATTTGGAGCAACTCCCTAAGAAGTGGAAAACTTTCAGTCAAGGACTGTGTTTTCAGGACAACAATCTTCCTTTTGATATTAAAAATGACACATTCCTTTCCTTGACTTGCCCAAAGAGAAAATTCTCATATAACAATTGGTAAACTCTAAGTTCATTTCTTAAGATATATAATAATACATCCATTTTAAAACTTAAGTCCAATAAAAACAATGACTTCTGAAGAGAAAGAGAGATAGACTGTGACTCTAAAAAAGTGAGTGAAGAGTAAACAATAAATAAACAATGAAACCCTCCCAGCTAAAGAAAAGTGAAGAAAGCAAGTACTAACTCTGGATTAAAGAACGTAAGAAAATGCAGGCTGTTTGGGCCAAAATCAGCACATGTGGAGGGAGCAATCCAGACAGGACTAAAAAAAATCATGGAATTTTCCATCATTTGGATTTGGAACTATGCCAAACATAGCTGATTTTTCATTCAGCTTTTATATAATTACTAGTAAAAAAAAAATACAATATACTTCATGGTTATTAGAAAACTTTGAATACTTGGTAATTTCTATAGAATTTATCATTCTAAAAAGATAAGATTAAGCACCTCTTTGGCATTTGCCAACAGGCCTACCAAACCTAGACATTGCAAACTCACTGCTTACCCCTAAAATGGTCTGTAGTGTATAACACTTAGAAATATGGGAAGTAACAACAGTAATTTCATTGATTTGACCTTTCAATACATACAACAAAAGCAGCTATTTTAAGATTCAAATAATATCTGCTCCATAACTATACCCAAGTTTCTCTTGATGCACAGAAAAGAAAAATAATGTAAACGAATTAAAATATTTGGTTTCAGAATCTGATAATCACTTAAAAGCCCAAGCTATTTAGGATTTTAGAAAAACAAAACGTGTTAGAATCAAACCTCTGGATTAATCTGTTTATTCATGTGTGAATGCTGTAAGCACCAATAACTCAATATGTACACAGCGCTTTGTTCAAGAAAGATGAAATTAAAATGCTATTTTTTTACCTTTAAGATTGACTATCTCATAGTATTAAAAAATTCAAAAGAACCTTTATAAGTATTGAAAAAGAAAAAAAAGTGAAAGATGAAAAGTTTGATGTAAAAAAAAGAGCAAGAGGGAAGGAGAGAGATTGAGGTGAAAGCCGAGGTTGACCAATGGAAAAAGGAAAGGAGTTAGAAGTGCAATGGGTGAGAACTATGTGCTGCAACTAACTAATAGTTCCAGCTCCCAGAAGAATGGTCAGGTATTCTTCATGATTTTCTATGACATGACTGATGCTCGCTTAGGCAGCATGCTACAGCAAAGAGCAACGACTTGAGTTCAAAGAGCTCAGTTCAAATCTTGACTTGGGCACGAATTAACGGCATTCTCTTGTCAAGTTAATTAACCTTCAGAACCATCATTTAAATGGGACTAAAGGGCCAGCCCGGTGGCGCACTGGATAGTGCGCCGCTTGGGAAGCGCGGCGGTGCTCCCGCCCGAGGGTTCGGATCCCACATACAGACCGGTTCCCGCTCACTGGCTGAGCGAGGCGCAGGAGCAACACCGAGGGTTGCGATCCCGTTGCTGGTCCCCGGTCCGGTACGGGGGCAACACTGAGGGTTGCGATCCGTTGCCGGACACGGAAAAAGACAAAAAGACAAAATAAATAAATAAATAAATAAATAAAAAATAAATGGGACTAAAAAGACCCACCTGAAAGGACTAACGTAAGGATTAAATTTAAAGAGATTTCTTCCTTAAAAACTCCTAGTAAATAGGATCTAAACAAAGGTTTGTTCCAACTCCCTGTTTCCTGCATTTTGTAAACCTGTCCTCCTATGTTGGGTTTCTAAACCTAATGTTAAATTTTTCATGGCTAGAGTGCAGGTAATATATTTCTACCCCTAACTCCATGGGCCATCCTCTAATTTATGAACCTAGGTGATGCTCAAGTAATATTTAATTAATTGGTGTGCAACCTGGGTACAATTACATTAAGCCTATAGGTAGAGAGCTGCTAGTTGGTATGCTTTAACAGGTAAGAGCTAAAATTACAACTAATACTCCTCAGGGTGATCTGTCTATCTAGATATTAAGAACACTAACCATTTGTTATGTTGATGATAAAATCCTCGTAATCAATACAGGTTGGGTTTTCCTTATCTGACATGCTCAGGACCAGAGGTATTTCAGATGTCAAGTTTTTTTGGATTTTGGAATATTTTCGGCATACATGCTGATTGAGCATCCCTAATCCAAAAATTGGAAATTATGTCAGCACTCAAACACTTTGGATTTTGGAGCATTCTGGATCTCAGATTTTCAGATTAGGGATGTTCAACCTGCATTGTTCTTTCTAATGGGGGGTTTAAAGAAAAGAAAAAACCTTTACTCACATTTTTTTCTATGCCTGCTACCTAACTTACTACTTTAAGAACTACCTCATTTATTCATCCACCCATTCATTTGTTCATTCATTAACTGATGTAACAGGAACTGCCTAAGCAAGGTGGGGAGCATGAAGAATAAAACCAGTGCTTGGCTTTCAAAATTTACTGGAAGAGACAGAAGCATCAACAAATAATTATGACCCAAGGCGGCAGTTGTTCTAAGGGGTCGTGTGGGGGTAGCATGGAGCACGCAGCCTGGGGAATCAGGGGGATGAAAGAGAGGGCTGAAGACGAGGGCTGGAAGGAGCATCAGTTCACCCCAGAGGACATTCAAAGGCAAGAAGTTGGCTTATCTGGAAAGGAGCAAGTGATTCCACATGACTGCAGGGGGGGGAGTATTGGGGGGCAGTGATGGTGGGGGAAGAGTGTGGAAAGGTTTGCTGCAGCTTTCTGCTGTTGCAAACTTGGAGTCACGGAAGGCTGGTTAACACAGCAAGAGACCACAGTCATGTTTACAAGAGAACACAGGCAACAGTGAGGGGGACTGGAGTAGCCTTTTCTGATCCCTGAATTATCATCCCCCTCTGAATTCTTATATTACCACTTATTTTCACAGTTCTTAGTAATATTCAGGCAGATATTTTTAATTCTCTTTGAATGTGTATGTGTTCGTCTTCTATACTCAACTATAAAACTCCACGAGTGGAGAGGTGTGTGTACATTATCTCCCTCAGAGACTTTAGCAGATTTTAACAATGTCTGTCAGCATTCACCCGCTATTAGCAACTTGCAGTGTACATATGAAAAGGAATTTGACTTCTTGGAAATATCTAGAGGCTATTTGTGAGGAAACACTAGAACTGTAATTTGACAGGTAAAGAGCAAGAAGCAAATAAGCTCACATCAGCACCTCCAGGTTTACCTGGATGTGAAAAAGGAGCAACAAGCCCTACAGGTGGCTATGGAATGTTGACCTAAGAGAAACTGAGGACAGATATGGATTTATTGAGCCAATATGATGACTGCAACCAGGGAGACGCATAGGTCAGATCGCCCTGAGAAATGTGCTCCAAAGAGAGTCAGCAGAGCTTAGCATTTTAAAATCACAAGAATAGGGAAGAAATGAAAGGAGGAGAGGACAGCCCACCTAATCACTCCATCAGTTCTTCTACTGGTTGTACATGACATGTAGATTTGGGATTATTACTAGGTTATATCCCACAGGAAAGGAAGGATCACAAGAAGCATTTTAGGTTATTTTATGGCTTTCTGATGCCATTATGACTGCTTCTAAGTAAATATGGTCTATGATAATATTTTCCAGGACAAGTGGATGTGACTACTGACTTATCCCAGATCTTCCAAGGCACTATAATTTAGCTGCCTTGTTCAAAGCAGGTTTTTTAGGTTATCAACAAGTTGTGCTAAGTTTCAAGCTCTTTTGTACTAAAGATTGAAAGTCAAAGAAAGTAACTCATCTGTGAATAATCCACTTTGAATAAAAATATGAAATACCTGAATTTACAAAAGGCTTTTTTGCCTTCCCGAAGGATCTATTAAGTACCAGAATACCCAATTACACACTAAGAACTTAATATACTTTCTGTGGGGCTGCATTGAGTTCAAAGGGTTTTCACATCTATAATCTCATCTGATCCTTACAACTTTGTGATTCTTTGGGGATATCATTATGCTCAATGTAAGATGAGAAAACTGAGGTCCAGAGAAATAAATTATTTTGCAGCATATCACAAAGAGTTGAAGAAAAATCCAGGCCTTCTGCCCACCATGAGTTAGATGTCAAGATGTTCCTTCCCCTGAACCACACTGTCTTCTGACAGCTGGTACCACCACTGCCACCAACATCATCCTCAACAGCAGTGCTCCCCATGTGCTAGCACTAGGACATTACATTTAATCCCACAGACCATCCCTATGAAATGACTGCCACCTATTTATGGCTTTTTATGGAAATGATATTTACCACAGGATACTCTATACAAAATAAAATACTTGGCTGGCTACATTCCCTTGTTTGTATTTTTCCACACTACTAACTAGCACAAATACTTTTGTAACACCTCATATAAACAAGAGTACTTTTGAACCAAGTCTGAACTCCAATGTATTGTGAAAAATGTCACAAATCACATTGGAAATGTTGACTTGGTTTCTATGTTGTTTTCTCCATCCCTGTTTCCTCACTAACCTGTGCACATTTTCCATCGCTGCCACTTCAGCCAGCGCAGCAAGGCTAAAGAATGCAGACACGGCAGGCATTTCAGGAGTACTGCTCCGTGTCTCCTCTACCTCGGTGTTGTGTGAGCATTCATCATTGCAGTCTGTCTCACTTGCTTTAGGGAGACTCCTCTGCAGTCGCTCCTTTGGTTTGTCATCTGCAACAAAAGAGAAATCTGTCACAAGAGGATCACTCTGTTCTCTCTACAGAAGGGACACTGAGAAAATGCTGTGCCAGGCAATGTGAAAAAAGCTAGTGTTCTTTACTGTTCACTTTTGCTGTCCATTGAATAGTAAGGCTTTTACAGAATATCTTCTTCCCCGGTAACAAAGCTCTTTTATTAAGCTCAGTTTTAACTATGGACAGCGCTGTGCCCTAAAGCTGAGCTGAAGAGAAGCTGTTTTATACAGGGTCAAAGACTGGGTCAGCCTTGGAGTGGGAAGGAAAAATGAGCCTAGGCCCAAATAATACCCCAGGGACTTCTGCAGTGGGCTTGTAGATGTTGTAAAAGGGTCCTTAAAAGCCCAACTGACTAAACATTTCTCAGGAAGCCATGGCATGGCCTACTATGGAAACCTGGACATTTGATATGCTGTAATACAAACACTTAAGATGGTCTACACACTAGATTAATCAATTCTAATGAGATAAAAGTTGCTATTTTGTTCGGAAGACCTACGGGTCCTCTGGTACTACAAAGAGGTGAATAAAATGCTATGCAAAGATACCTGCTGGAAATGAGTGTACTTCCTTTATTATGTAGCAGTTCTAGAGAAGGAGGAATTTTTTTTTAATCATGGTTTTTAGAACATTTTAAATATAGAAAGCAATCGAGAAAAACTGTAAATGTCTTATAGTGGTTTATAAAAGTGCTACGGTGCTTTTCTATGTAAAAGGAAGGATTTTCTAAAATCTTTTACTCTTCCTACATGTAAAAATGATTGAGGATATAAATGAATAAGGGTGTAACAATCTACAAAATAAAAGTCATAAAACAGAATGCAGATTGGAAAGGAAAGGAAGGAAAGGCCTGGTGAACTAAACATTGGGACATCTAGATTTTAGTCCTCATTCTACTTCTACTTAGTTGAATGTACTCAGACATAAGATTCCACCACTTTCGAGTTTCATATCTTAATTTACAGGGTAAAATTCAGGGTCTATAATATGCTTTATGGTTCTGCAATCTATATACACAGAATGCAGGAAAAAGTGCACAAAATTCACTAATTGTCCTCTAATTCTACTCAGCAATTTATCTCTATTAACACTTAGATTTACCCAAATCAGATAAAATGAAATGCCGGAAGTGCTATAAGGCAGAAAGACAACAGCTAACATCACTAATGCCTAACTGGTATAGCACTGTAAGATGTTTGTGGAGATGCTCAGGATCACTCACCAGGCCCTCTCCTTACCCTGGGGCACTCAGGTAATTCTATTACCATGGAGGCTACCAGGAACAGCAAATAGACCACAGGCCACAAATGAAAATGGAGAAATTTACTATTTGACTGGATTAGACCAGAGAACTCAAGAAATCCAGGAGCATTCTCAAGCTCCCTTAGTGGTCTGAATTACCTTTACAGAAAGTACTGAAGGGATTTTAAGGTTCCTTAATCCAGTGGTTTGAATGCCAGATAATCTGGCTTGTAGTGACTTACACAGCAGACCATAAAGAAACACTGATTCTTTCAGTGTCATTAAAAGTCTGGGCTCTTCTGGAATTTACTTAGTCCAGACTATTTTTGTGCATGCTGAGAAAAAGAAGCTGACGGTCCTAAAAATTACCTGTCCTTTCTAGGAATTCAGACATGCTCTTAGAAAAATAGCTATGATTTCAGGGCATGAAATAAGACACATTTGGAAGTCTGTAAAAAGCTACAGAACAGACCCGTTTTTCAGTGAGGAACCACACATAGTTGGCCTCTAGCCATTTGCTGGTCAATGTGGCCATGATGGTCACCTGCTTGCTCTGGTAATCTCTGTCTAAAGCTCCCTCTTCTTACCCAAAGTACCTCCTGCTGGTGATACCCGGCCGTCTGCTGTCCTGACAAGGTGTGTGATCTTGGTTTTCCTTGCTTTTCTTTTTTGGCTTCCCACCAAAGGTTCTTGCATTGTTGTTGGCTCTGGAGGATTGGGAATGGATGGGGCAATTTTAACCTTATGAGCAGGCTCTGTGGTGTTTTTGTCTTCTGAAAATATGGCTGAAATAGGACAAACCATATATAGTTACACACAAAAACACAAGGCACCAACATTGCTCCTGGAAAGAAACACTTCTAAATATCTGACCCACCTGAATGGAGAATTTATATTCAGAGTTTTCAAAGTGTTGATAGAAAAAAGGAAACACTGCCTGTAATTTGTTTGCCACTTCTTTATATTTGCTTTGATTAAGTGCAGAGGATTAAGATAGCTTCT
This sequence comes from Galeopterus variegatus, assembly GCF_000696425.1. NCBI lineage: Eukaryota > Metazoa > Chordata > Mammalia > Dermoptera > Cynocephalidae > Galeopterus > Galeopterus variegatus. The sequence goes on from NW_007726243.1 coordinate 816,457, forward strand.
CTCTCTTTTAATATTTTCTAAGCCTTTGGATTTGCAGGTTTGGGAAGATAACATATGCAAATCTGAGTAAATTGTGTCCCCAAAGACCACAAAACCTAGCTTGTGATCAGGGTTCCGTTCTGAGATCCTTTTGGCCAGTTGGTCTGCAAAGGACGGTAAAATGAGTTTCTTTTCTTCTGAGGACACCAAGATTAAATGTGCTTCGTACATTTACATTTATGGTTGTGACATTTGCTTTCAAGTACCAGGTTGGACTGATCAGAAAAGAAATTGTGAGGCGTGACCTTCTTTCATGTTTATTAACTGCTCAGTAAGGATAGGACAAACATTAGTGAAGCTAACATACAAATGAAACGCTCTCCCATTCACTGAATTTTAGGACAAGGTGAACGTGCCTAGTGAGATAATTTAATGAAGTCCCACATGTCAGTAAAGATCATGGAGAGGCTTGTTTTAGGTACCCCAGTTACAATTCCAATAAATCATTTAACAGCACATTCTTATAACCTGAGTCACTGAATCAAGAGTAAGGAAGACACTTGCCACCAAAGACTTTTTTTTTCTTTCTTTTTTTTTTTTAGGATTAGACATGCAAGAGATTTATTGGGGGAGACCTCTGTGGAGGATAAAGGGGAGGAACCAGGAGTAGGCAGGGAAAGTCTCAGATTCCAGTGTAGGTTTGCTGTCTATGAAAGGAGAGGAAGAGGAAGGAGAATTGGGTAGAAAAAGACTGTAGCACTGTTCTAAGAAAGTTTTGTCTAGGCCAATGGGAAGCCCCCAAGCCAGAACTGCCTCTTAGAGGAGTCCTGCATCCTGCAGTAATGGGCTAGAGCTGGCATCCCTGCCATGCTTAGTCATTGGCTGGTTGCATTTCAGGAGAAGCATGGCCTCAGCCCCAAATATAATTGTAGATCCAGAAAGGCAGCAGCTGGGCTTGTCAGTCAACTGTGCTCTTCACAAAGGACATAGGAGAAATGCATATCCATGGCCATCATGCCCTACATAATAGGATAGATTTCCCCAGTCATTTGCTCTTATAGTATTTTTCTTTTCTCAGTTATCACCATTAAAATTAAATTTTTGTTTTCTAAATTTTAAAGGTTATTCTCTCCTTTTGAACTGTAAGCTACATGTAGGTAGTTGCTAAGTCAATGTTGTTTATCACTGTATCCCCAAGATAGGATGGCACATAATAGGTACAAGATACAATAGGAGTCATTATTTTTATCTACTCTCTCCGTTCTGTTCTACACATTCCAAACTAGTCTTACACTGCAGTAAAAATTGCAGATCCCAGCTTAATGTTATTTTCTCTGGAGCATCTTCATTTTTAATATATTAGCAAAGCTTAGCCAAAAGTGGCAAACCTTTGAAAATGGACTTATGATTGTACAAATGTGCACTCATTCTCAGAGAAGTAGAACTCTTAAATTTTTTTGTAAATTCTTTCCAGTATGCAGTGGGTATATTCTTGTACCTTCTGTCTTCTAGGCCAAGAGAGCACTGCAGGCTGGTGATTGCCAGCATCTCTCCAAACAACCTGCCTCCCCACTCCCATATCCTTTACAGAAAGCACAATTTTTAGCAGATATAGCAGAAAGTGATGGGGAGATGGGAATGGGGATGTAAATTAATAAAACTGGGATGAAGGAACCTAGAAGTTGTTGTAGGTGATTCCAAATCAAAGAAGGGCTCAAGGCACCATTCACATGCCAAATATAAAATTAAAAAGCACAAAAACTACATCAAAAGCCCCCAAGTCCCTCATGCTGCCTTCTTCACTGACTCTGCCCCAAGGTTGGGGGTTGAGTGTGGCAGTGAGCTATACCATGCTGAGGGAGAAGGCATATAGTGCTGGAGCCAGGCAATCTAAATTCAGAGCTTGTCTTTGGCATTACTTGTGGCACACTGAGCAAGTTTCTTGGCCTGAGATCAGTTTTCTCACCTGCAAAGTACAGGTAATGATGGTAGTAGCTATGGAGGGCTTTTGATCAGATTTTTTAAAAAAATTTTATTTTGGCGATATACAATGTGGTTGATTATTGTGGCCCCTTACCGAAACCTCCCTCCCTCCTCCCACTCCCCCCTCCCTCCCAACAATGTCCTTTCTGTTTGCTTGCTGTGTCAACTTCAAGGAATTGTAATTGTTATGTCTTCTTCTCCCCCCCGGTTTTTTTATTGTGTGTGTGTGTGTGAATTTATTTATTTATTTTTAGCTCCCACCAATAAGTGAGAACATGTGGTATTTCTCTTTCTGTGCCTGACTTGTTTCACTTAATATAATTCTCTCAAGGTCCATCCATGTTGTTGCAAATGGCAGTATTTCATTCGTTTTTATAGCTGAGTAGTATTCCATTATGTAGATATACCACAATTTCCATATAAGGCTACACCATTCTGCAGTCCCACCAACAAGGTATGAGAGTTCCTTTTTCACCACAACCTCACAGGCATTTATTGTTCACAGTCTTGGATTTTAGCCATCCTAACTGGGGTGAGATGGTATCTCAGTGTGGTTTTGATTTGAATTTCCCAAATGCTGAGTGATGTTGAGCATTTTTTCATATGACTGTTGGCCATTTGTATATCTTCTTTAGAGAAATGCCTGCTTAGCTCTTTTGCCCATTTTTTGATTGGGTTGCTTGTTTTTTTCTTGTAAAGTTGTTTGACTTC
>NW_007726243.1:819350-820814 GCF_000696425.1 Galeopterus variegatus
TGTTTATTTTTCCTTTGGTTGCCCGTGCTTTTGGGGTCATATTCATGAAGTCTGTGTCCAGTCCTACTTCCTGAAGTGTTTCTCTTGTGTTTTTTAAAGAAGTTTTATTGTTTCAGGGTATATAGTTAATTCTTTAATCCATTTGAGTTGACTTTAGTGTATGGTGAAAGGTATGGGTCTAGTTTCATTCTCCTGCATATGGATATCCAGTTCTCCCAGCACCATTTGCTAAGGGCCAGTCTCTTCCCCAGTGTATAGGCTTGGTGCCTTTGTCAAAGATCAGATGGCTGTAGGTGTGTCAGTTGATTTCTGGATTCTCTATTCTATTCCATTGATCAGTGTGTCTGTTTTTATGTCAGTACCATACTGTTTTAGTTATTATAGCTCTGTAGTATAGTTTAAAGTCAGGTAGTGTTATGCCACCAGCTTTATTTTTTTTGCTCAGCATTGCTTTGGCTATGCGTGGTCTTTCGTTATTCCACATAAGTGTCTGGATAGTTCTTTCCATTTCTGAGAAAAATGTCATTGGAATTTTGATGGGGATTGCATTGAATTTGTATATCACTTTGGGTAGTATGGACATTATCACTATGTTGATTCTTCCAATCCAAGAGCATGGGATATCTTTCCATCATCTTCTATCCTCTTTAATTTCTCTCAGCAGTGGTTTGTAGTTCTCAATATAGAGATTTTTCACATCCTTGGTTAACTCAATTCCTAAGTTTTTTTTTTTGGTGGCTATTGTAAATGGGCAAGCTTTCTTGATTTCCCTTTCTGCATGTTCACTATTGAAGAATAGAAATGCTACTGATTTTTGTGTGTTGATTTTGTATCCTGCAACTGTGCTCAAATCATTTATCAACTCCAAGAGTTTTTTTGCAGAGGCTGTAGGGTGTTCGATATATAGGATCATGTCATCTGCAAACAGGGACAGTTTGATTTCATCTTTTCCAATCTGGATACCCTTTATTTCCTTCTCTTCTCTGATTGCTCTGGCTAGTACTTCCAACACTATGTTGAATAGGAGTGGTGAGAGTGGGCATCCTTGTCTAGTTCCTGTTCTTAAAGGAAAAGCTTTCAACTTTTCCCCATTCAGGATGATATTGGCAGTGGGTTTATCATCTATGGCTTTAATTATGTTCAGATACTTTCCATCTATACCTAAGTTGTAAAGAATCTTTATCATGAATGAGTGTTGAATTTTGTTAAATGCTTTTTCAGCATCTATAGAGATGATCACATGGTCCTTGTGTTTGATTTTATTGATATGGTGTACCACATTTATTGATTTGCATATGTTGAACCAACCTTGCATCCCTGGGATGAATCCCACTTGATCGTGGTGAATAATTTTACCTATGTGTTGCTGTATTCTGTTAGCTGGTATTTTAGTGAGGATTTTTGCATCTATATTCATCAAGGATATCAGCCTATAGTTTTCTTTTTTGGTTATATCTTTACCTG